>NC_041222.1:29215100-29228182 GCF_002837175.3 Physeter macrocephalus
GCCCCGGTCCGGGAAGATCCCACGTGCCGCGGAGCGGCTGGGCCCGTGAGCCATGGCCGCTAAGCCTGCGTGTCCGGAGCCTGTGCTCCGCAACGGGAGGGGCCACAACAGTGAGAGGCCCGCGTACCGCAAAAAAAAAAAAAAATAATAATAATAATTTTTACTGTTGTGTTGTGGTAGTGGTGATGATAACAATGATGATATTTGTATCAATATATGTGTACGGGTGGTAAAGCTGAGGGAAAGGAGAAGTATAATAAATGGGACAAGCTTGTAAACTCTCCATGACAGAGCGAACTCTGTAGGCACTGTGCTAGGTAGAAAACTTAGTAGATAAACTCAACATGTATGCAAAACAGTAAAGTAAAAGTTCAAGGCAGGATATTAATAAGATTTACAATGAATTGTAGAAACCCAAGAGAATTGAAGTCCACACAAAAACTTGTACATAAATGTTTATAGCAGCATTGTTTATAATAGCCAAAAAGTGTAAACAATGTAAATGTCTATCAACTGATGAACAGATAAACAAATAGTTGTGTGCCCATACAATGAAATGATATTCAGCCATAAAAAGGAATGAGGTACTAATATATGCTACAATATGCATGAACCTTGAAAACATTAAGTGAAAGAAGCTGGTCACAAAAGGCTACATATTACTTGATTCTATATATATGTGTATATGTTATGCATATGTCATGTGTAGAATAGACAAGTCCATACAGATAGAAAATAGATTAGTGGTTGCCAGTGGCTGGAGGTGGGGGGAATTGGGAGTGATTCCTAATGGGTATGGGGTTTCTTCTGGGGGTGATGAAAATTTTCTAAAACTGAATTATGGTCATGGTTCACAATTCTGTGAATATACTGAAAATCACTGAGTTGTGTGCTTTAAAATGGTGAATTTTATGACAAGTGAATTATATCTTAATAAGGCTATTATTTTTAAAAATTGTAGAAATCAAGCACTATAGGAATTCAAGAAGGAAAGATAATGCCAGGGGCGGGGGGGCCCTGGTGGCTAGAGTTGCTGGAGAAGGCTTCATAGAGGACTTGCACTAAGCCTAAAAGATGAATATAGATTCAATATATTGATAGATGTAGGGAACACGTATCTAGGCAGAAAAAAAGAACTTAATGAAATTTTTAGCACTGAGACTAGACAAGTTGTATGATAGTACAGTAGGTAGGAAGAGTCTGAAGGAGGCAGGAAACAAGACTATAAAGTCAGGCTTTTAATGCAGGCTAATGACCTTAAATTTTATCTAGTAGCTGACAAGGAATCCCAGAAAGATTCTGAGCAGGGAAAAATGTGATAAAACTGGAATTTCAGAAAGATTAATATGACATATTTACAGAGGAACAGATTGCAGAATAAAGACTTAAAAGATTGCTGCAATAATCAATGCTTGAAACAGTGAGAGCTTGAACTAAGAAAGTAGTGAAAAATAGAAAGGAGAGAATAGGTAAGCAAAATGCTGGAACCAGTCAACATCCACTCTATGTACTATGTGTTTTCCAACCAGAACAGGCTGATAGCCTAGAAAAGGGCAGAGTTACCTGCCAAATACTGGGTTTGCCACTGTTATTTTGTTGACTCAGGCCAACAGGATGGACCAGGATTAACTGCTCACTGCTCCAAACAGCACAAGCAATAACTGTACTGCAGTAGGTAGACTTAGCCTATCTGAAGGAATTCAGACCAAGAAAACTGGTTCCAATTACTCTTCATTGGTAAAAATTTTGACTTTTTGAAATGATCCACATTTATAAACATTCAAGTTCTTAATTATCTTCCTGAATGGGAGCACCAAGCTCTTATAAATTACTTTTTACATAAACGTTTACCTAGTATTTACCATGTGCCAGATACTGTCCCAAGTGCTTTACAAATATTACCTCATTTAATCCTCACAACATCCTTATGAGGTAGCACTATTATTAGCCCCATTTTATGGATGAGAAGCTGTAGCATAACGAAATTAAGAGATTTTCCCCAAAATAACAGTAAGTGGTGGAGCTAGGATTCAAACCTAGACAGTATGGCTCCAGAATCCATGGTCTTAACCACTGTGCCTCCCATATGACCTTGACTTCCTAGCACTTACCGTCGATATAATTTGATATTTCTCTGTGCTATTATTTAATGTCTTATTACTTAATTAAAGGCTGTCCCTCAGTAAACCATAATCTCCATTAGGGCTGGGATTCTGTCTAGTTTTGTCGCTATTGTATTGCCAGCATGTAGCACAGTGGCATTTGGTGATCAATAAATATTTGTTGAATAAATTAATCAGTCTTTATTGACTATCACATTCTTCATTAACCTTGAACTTACTGTTCCCTAAAGTATTTTGTCCTCTATATTTTTTCTTAAAACGTTATTTATTTATTTGTTGAAGTATACTTGATTTACAATGTTGTGTTAGTTTCTGGTGTATAGCATAATGATTCAGATATATATATATATATATGATTCAGATATATATATATATATATGATTCAGATATATATATATATATATATATATATATTCTTTTTCGGATTCTTTTCCACTATAGTTTATTACAAGATATTGAATATAGTTCCCTGTGCTATACAGTAGGACCCTGTCATTTACCTATTTTATATATAGTAGTGTGTATCTGCTAATCGCTAATCCCAAACTCCTAATTTATCCCTCCCCCTCCTTCTGCCTTTGGTTACCATAAATTTGTTTTCTATGTTTGTGTTTGCTTCCGTTTTGTAAATAAGTTCATTTCTATCATTTTTTTAGATTCCACATATAAATGATATCATATGACGTTTGTCTTTCTGTCTGACTTACTTTACTTAGTATGATAATGTCTAGGTCCATCCATGTTGCTGCAAATGGCATTATTTCATTCTTTTTTATGGCTGAGTAACACTCCATTGTGTGTGTATATATATCTATATCTTCTTTATCCATTCATCTGTCAATGGATGTTTAGGTTGCTTCCATGTCTTGGCTATTGTAAATAGTGCTGCTATGAACATAGGGGTCCATGTATCTTTTTGAATTATAGATTTGTCTGGATATATGCCCAGGAGTGGGATTGCTGGATCATATGGTAGCTCAATTTTTAATTATTTGAGGAACCTCCATACTGGTTTTCCACAGCGGCTGCACCAATTTACATTTCCACCAGTGTTGGAGGGCTCCCTTTTCTTCACACCCTCTCCAGCATTTGTTATCTGTATATTTTTTGATGATGGCCATTCTGACCGGTGTGAGGTGGTACCTCACTGTAGTTTTGATTTGCATTTCTCTAATAATTAGAGAGCATCTTTTTCATGTGCCTACTGGCCATTTGCACGTCTTCTTTGGAGAAATGTCTATTTAGACCTTCTGCCCACTTTTTGATTGGGTTGTTTGGGGTTTTTTGTTGTTGTTGTTATTGAATTGTATAAGCTGTTTGTATATTTTAGAAATTGAGCCCTTGTTGGTCACATCGTTTGCAAATATTTTCTCCCAGTCTGTAGGTTGTCTTTTCATTTTGTTAATGGTTTCCTTTGCTGTGCAAAAGCTTATAAGTTTGATTAGGTACCATTTGTTTATTTTTGCTTTTATTTCTATTGCCTTGGGAGACTGACCTAAGAAAACATTGTTACGATTTATGTCAGAGAAATGTTTTGCATATGTTCTCTTCGAGGAATTTTATGGTGTCATGTCTTATATTTAAGTCTTTAAGCCATTTTGAGTTTATTGTTGCGTATGGTGTGAGGGTGTGTTCTTGCTTCACTGATTTACACTGTCTTCTGTATTCTCTGTTCATAAGAAGATGCAGGAGAAATTGGTCAGTTAGCCTGTTTTCCTCAACCCTCTCTCTTTCAGCAGTTCTGAGAGTAGGAGAGGACTTCTTGCTTTTTCCTTCTGTTGGGAGCTCCCTGACTTCCTCTTCCTAGAACCAGGGCCTGTGCCCTTGGAATGGGCTCCTTCCAGGAATCAGACAACTGCATAATGACAGAAAGTAAAGAAGGTATAGTGTGGCCTTAAATCAGTGACCTAATTTCATTCTCTGCACCTTCTCCACTCCTCAAAAGGAAGCCTAAATATAGAACTACAGTCTGGCTTGCTTTCTCAAAATTTTATGTTAGAAAAAGATTTCTTTTTTCATGTCAGGCAGCTTCATTCTTAAAGGTGGCTTGGGTGTGATTACCCCAGCTCCTTTTAGTACTTTGAATCACCACAGGAAAGCACGGAAGTGGTACAGAAATCCTCTCTAACACCACAGCCAGATCCACTTGCTCTGTCTGCAAAAAGTCTGCAAAAGATGACTTAATTAGCCTCAGCAACTGCTTTTCACATTAACCACTTCTTTTTTAGCAGGAGGCGGTTGTGAAGGATGGGGAGAGGAAAAGGAACACATGCTTTCCCGATGAACTTCCAAATAAAAGTACAAAATAAAATAAGAGTACAGATAAAAGAACAAAAGATGAGCAATATAACTACTCAAATTAGAATTCTCAAATGACAGAACAAGGGAGCTTGTAATTGTAAGTACAAAGTATTTACTTCTGCAAAGTATATTTCCTTTTCTGGTCAGTTTGCTATAATGGTAGTTTGGTAGGTTGGCCAGTCTATTTATCTGTCATACGTGCAAGTGCACACATATGTGCGTGCATGTGTGCACTTTTTAGAGGCAACAATAATGACATACAGACTTAGAGTTCACCTACCTCCATTTTGTTTGTCCTCACTTTCCTTTTCAAATACAGACATTGCAGAGTAGTTCCAGTTAAAATTCCCTGGGATTTCTGTAAAGGAAATGAAAAAATTTAGAATGAGAATTTCTCATTGCCGATACCATTTTACTTAAATGAATGTTTAAGAAACTTGGAACTTCATCTCTGAAATCCAAAATAAATCTACCTCTAAAATACATATGCTAAATTTTAGAATTCATTTCATACATCCTTATCATAATGTTATATTTTCAAAACTTGGGAAACAGATTCTACTTCCTGGCAACCAAATCTATGCTGATAACTATATTCTGTCAGAAAAATTAGCTGAAACTTGGAAACAGGGAAAATAAATCATTGGGTGATCTTTTAGTGAAGTTCTGGGCTTATACCTTTGATCAGTTTTCTGTTGGACTATTCTATAACCCCATAGGGCAGCAGTTAACTTGTAGATTTTCATCTAATATAGATATAAATATTTTCTCTCTGGTGGAAAAGATAACTCCAAAGGTTATGATTAATGTACTTTAGGACTTTAAATAGTTTTGTATATAATTGAGAAATCTTAACTTTTTTAAAAATGAAATTGCCTATATATACACAGCTCCTAAATTTTTATTTGAACTGGTCTTAACATCTTACTGGTTCCCTCATTAATTAATGAGTTAAAAAAAATCTGTGACACCTGTCCATTTTATATTTACATGAGAGTCATGTTTTTTAACCTTTTGAAAATTATGCTTTATCAAACCCCATGAGTATGCTACACAGAAAACCCTTCTATCTCTCCATCCTTAACCCAATTCAAAAAAGGCCAATAAAGTATGTTTATTTTAATTAATTAATTTCTTTCAGGTCTCCTAAGTCACTAAGTGTGCATAAGCCAAGACTAGAAAATATTACATGTATTTTCATCTTAATTATCCCAAACAAGATTAGATGGGACAAAAATCCATAATTTGGGGGGAAGTGTTAAGTCTAAGTAAAAGAGTGTTTACAGCCAAGGGATGTTTGGCTGTCAGAAAAAAAAATTACCTGGGCAAATGTGATCACTTTGGAATGAGAATGCATCTTCCAGTTCTGCCCTCAGTGAGTCCCAAGTGACCTCATTAAGGATACAATTCATATTTCAATAATCTAGGCAGAGTTGCATCAAATAACTTTAGGAGCCAGGGAGTTAATAGCAGTTAGGTGTAAAACAACAAGAAATGAAGTGCTGGGTATTGTGACCAATTGGTGAGTGCATGCCTCCTATAAAAGCATCCATATTTTTTAAAAAGTGAAATTAAATATTGTGTAGGCCGAAAAAATTCACTTGTGCTCCAAGTTTTGTACCCCAACCTAAGGTCTGTTTCTTCTGTCAACAGAATCTGTGTGTTCCTAACGAACGTGAGCAGTTCTAATAGCACCACTCTCTAGGCACCCAGTCCTACCTTCAGTTGCCTGAGAATTCTCAGGGACCCCCACAGTAGGCTTGGGGTTCCTACTGCTGAGAAAGGAGAGCCAAGGATGGGAGGTCCTGAAGTTCTGGATTCTCTCCAACCCCTGCAGGGCCATAGACAGCTTTGAGAGGGTAGCCTGGCCAAATGCACACAAGTAGCACAGCTTGGAATGTGAAATGGTGTGACACTTAACAGCCAGCCAGGGACCTGAGTAATGACTATTTAGCTGGAACCAGGCACTCACCCAATCTTGTGACGCTCTCTACACGCACATCACATTACATAGCCGCCAAGTGGAAAATACATTTAAGCTGTTAAACTCAGAGGAGTAGGAGAATGTGAGGGAAGGGAAGAAGAAATGTGATGTGGGAGGGAAAAGGGAAGACATGGAGTAAAAAAAAAAAGGATTAGGAGCTAGAGAACTGGGTTTTATTTCAAAGTTTGCTACTAATTAACGACAATGTGACTTGGGGCAAGTTATTAACCACTTCATGCCTTAAATTTCTTCTAAAGTGAGAATAATTTTTTTTTAAGAAACAGAAAATAAATTTAGCAGATACAAGATGGAGAAAGATCTGATAAGGAATAAATTTGCCAGAGAGAGGTTTAGAGGTAATTACGTATTACAAACTAAGTACAACATTAGTTTCCATTAGGGAGCTAAGAAGAGCTGTGAGAGGATTAAATAATGTATGAAAACATCTGCCACAGTACTTGACACAAAGTAGTCAATCAACAAATGGCAATGTTTTAAAATTTTAATATACACACCCACCAGATTAGTAAAAAAAAATTTAAGTCTAATAATATTGTGTTAGAGATAAAGTGGAACCACTGGAACATTTACATACTGTTGGTGGTATTAAAAATTGGACAAACCACGCTGGAAAACAATTTGGCCTTATCTAATAAAGTTGATGGAGGATTTACCCTATAACCCAGCTAGTCCATCTTATTTATATACCCGAGGGAAACTGTCATAATATGTCACATACGAAGATGTGTGCAACAGCACTGCTCATAACAGCAAAACTGGGAAACCAACCAAATGGCTATTAATGATAAAATAGAGAAGTAACTTGTGGTATGTTCATAAAATGGAAACCCACATAGTAGTGAAAATGAGTGAGCTAAGTTATACATATTAACATTGTTAAATCTCAGGAATATAATATTTAGGGAAAAAACAAATTGCAAAAGAACACATAAAATATTATTCCACTTATGTAAAGTTAAAGATCATGTAAAACTATATCATCAGGGATAAATACTTTCAAGGTAAACCTATAAAGAGAAACAAGGGAATGAAAAATACCAAATTCAGGATAGAGGTTAGGGAGAGGGAAGGGGATGGGATGGAAAAAGCATACGGAGTGCTTCAAGCTACATTTGTGCTCATGGTGTTACTCTTTACAACTTACACATTTGTGATAAACTTTATATCTATTCAATATATGATATAACAAAAGAACTAAAAAATTAAAGTGAACATACCAGATAGGAAATACTCTTCCTATAAGGAAGAATAATTACTCTGGAGAGTAATTTTTATTTTTATTTTTAAAAATAATTTTATTTTAGTTTTTTCAGCTGCGTTGGGTCTTCATTGCTGTGCGCGGGCTTTCTCTAGTTTCACTGAGCGGGGGCTACTCTTCTTTGTGGTGTGCGGGCTTCTCATTGTGGTGGCTTCTCTTGTTGCGGAGCACGGGCTCTAGGCATGCGGGCTTCAGTAGTCGTGGCACACGGGCTTAATTGCTCCGTGGCATGTGTGATCCTCCCGGACCAAGGATCTAACCCGTGTCCCCTGCACTGGCAGGCGGATTCTTTACCACTGCGCCACCAGGGAAGTCCTCAGAGAGTAATTTTTAATTAACACTTACTAAAAGAGTTGGTCCAATTCAGGTTACTACATGAAAAAATTATTTTTATTTTGAGATAATTTTAAACTTACAGAAAAGTCGCAAAAATAGTATAGAGAATTTCCATACACTCTCTACCCACCTTCTTATGTTAATATCTTACATAACGATTAAACAATTAACAAACTAAGAAATTAACCTTGGTATAATACTATTAACTAAAGTACAGAAAATATTTATTTTTTACCAATTCTTTCCACTAATGTCCTTTTTTGTTGTTGTTGTTCCAGGATCTAATCCAGGATCCCACATGACATTTAGTTGTACGTCTCCTTCAATATGTGACTGTTCCTCATTCTTCCCTTGTTTTTCATAATCTTGAGAGTTTTGAAGGGTATTGGCCAGTTGTTTTGTAGAAGGTGCCTCAATTTGAGTTTGATGTGCCCTTCTCATTGCATCATATCAGGGGATACATGCTGTCATATGTACTCCTAGTGATGTGAACCTAGAACGCTTGGCTAAGATGGTGTCTGCCAGAACTCTCCACTGTAAACTTACTATTTTTCCCTCTGTAATTACTAAAAATTTGGGGGGAGGATCATAACATTTTAAAAAGAAGATTGAAAAACACCAGAGTCATAAATGAGTCATCAAGGAGAAGTCAAGAAATAACACCAGCTCCTATAAGACATGGCTATAGAAACTAAAGCTCTTTCACTTAGACATGAGAATCTAAAGGTAGAAATAAGAGGTCCCACCTTGAGCTGATAATCTCCAAGCTGCCTAGACCTTGAACTGAGTCACATAACATAGAAACAAAAATGACCTTACTAAAACTTGGGGTTGAGGGTAGAGTACTGGTCTACTGATATTTAAGCCTATAGAGTTCCGATTGGTATCACATTGCAAACCAACCTCAAGTTCCCCCAAGCCACAGCTGTGATTCTGTGCTGCCAGCATCCTGTACCCTCCCCACACTTATTATATACAAAAAACTGGCAAATTTACTAAGTACAAAGTATTAGAGAAAGTCTTTATATATTTAGCTCAGTCTGAAAACTACATAAACTAAAACACAATGCAGTCTAGCAATGGCATATTTGTGATACAAGAATAGCCAATGACTCTTAGTACTAGAATATCATAGACTGCATGCACTCAAGTCATTATTGGCTTTCAATGAACAAATCTGTCTTCCAGAGAGTAGAGTTCTTTACCAACAAAGGAACAAACCCCTGGTTGACTTGAATGATTTTGGGAATCTGAAGAAAGGACTCTCACATAGAAGCAGATGTGCTCATCATCCCCTGACTAAAATAAGAACTATGTTTTCCCCAAAACAGTTGTGTAAAATCGTGAAAGCTTCCAGTCTACTCCATTAAGGTTTCTCTGCGTTAGCTATTATATCCAATGCACAAATCCCCAGAGTGACTCCAGAAATCAATGTTCCTCCATCCCAATTCCTACCCCATGAATCTAGCAAAGGTAACAAAAGTTTTCTTTTTTTTAAAAAAAATGCAACAGAAGCACATATACTAAAAAAATAAATAAAAAATAAAAAGCAAGCCTTACCCTGAAATGCTTTTAAACGGCACAGCCTGAAAACTGCCAGTACTCCACACTACACCTCTCTTCTCAGTTACAGTTCCTGCCTTATCCCCTCCTTATTTCAACCATAAATTCTTTCTGACGGGAAAACGCTCTAGGAAAACAAAGATCTTCTAAACTTAGTAACTTTAAAACTCTGGGAGGATGTTAAAAAAAAACAAACAAACAACTCTGGGATTGGTAGGAAGACATTGAAACATCTACTAGTCTATGAAGCCATTTAGATGACTAGATCTCCTTCAGCTTCCTACATCTGATGCCCGGCTTCTGGGAACTTGCCAAATTCTTTTTTTGTGGATTTTGAAATTCTGTTTCCTCTAGATAGGGAAAATGAAGAGAGTTTCAAAACCCTTGTTTGCAAACTGCTTCTTCCAAAGGTGGTTCATGGACCCCTCATAACCTTTCAATTAACTTGGATTTGGTTTCAAGTGGTTTAAAGCAAATAGCTGAAGATGAATATAAAACAAACTTCAAACACAAAATGGAGTAGAAAAAACCCTGCAAAACACTATAGTTTCTTAGCCACTACTTTCATTTTCAAACTCATAGTCTTCCCCAGGAGTTACCTGCTCAGCCTATAAGGCAGGCTTTGTAAAGCTACTGTGTGCTACAAAACCCCTCTTTTCTGCCTAGAGCTTTAAATTGGGTCTGAACAAATATTGGAGTCCACACAATCTCCTTCTGGTGCTTGTAATTTTGCAGTCTCACAGAGAAAGCTCCTTTTTTGGTAGTATAATACTGATGCTTTGGGATAGTTTATTTTCCCTTTCTTTTAGTCTATAAAAATGAGTCAGTGTTTATTAAGCGGGTCTTAACTGTTTTGCACGTATATGTAGTTAACAAATATCTTTTGAATGGAATCTTAGAAATCAAGTGGTATGTTCTTTTTTAAACAAATTTTATTTGTTTTAAAACTGGGGACAAGAGTGAGATAATAGAAAGACTGCTGACTGTTGGGGAGTTTGAAAACTCCTGTTCTATTCTCAGCTGGATTCCTAAATTATTTGTACCTAAAGCAAATGACTCTTTCCTTCAGTTCTCTAGCTTTTCTCATATATAATAAAGGGCAATACCTGTCACTTCCCTTTGTCACCCCCCCCAGATTTAATGCAAAGCAGGGGTTTTTCAAATACTATTATGTACAGCAAGGAGGTTTCAGAACCCTTTTCTGAAGTGGATTAAGGGTAGAGGGGAGCAAGGAGGAGGAAAAGGGTACTCCCTCTCCTTCAACTTGAATAACTCTGATTTTATCTGGGATTTTCCTATATTCTAAATTGAAAAAGTAGTCTCTCCTGCTAAAAACAAAGTTGGAAGATCAGCTGGTGCTTCTGGGGTAAGTGCTTATTTGAGCAAGTTAAAATGTACATTTGTAGATGGAACTCAACCTCCAGCCAGGCCAGGTGCAGTTCAAAGTCCTTAAACAGCCTCTCTCAATGTACCTAAGATTGGCATCTATGTGCTCTTGGCACAAATTCCCAACAAAAGCTGGAACTTCTGGGAACCACTGAAGATATTTCACCTCCTCACCTCCATCTTTTCTATTCCCACAGTCACCCCATAGTTTATTAAGATACTTAGTCTTCTTCTCCTCCCTTGTTTTCATGACAATTAATTCTCCTGGTTTTCCTCCTCCTGCCTCTGACAGCTTTGCAGTGTGATGTAAATTTCGGCTGACCTAACTATAAACCCTGGAGCCAACCAACACTGTCAAATGTATGACCTTGGTCTAATGAGATAATCACTCTGAACTTCTCCTTATCTCTCACATGAAGATAATCACTTCACCTTGGTTGCAAGGATTATATAAAGTATATCAAGCTTTTTTTTTTTTACAATGCCTTGCACATAATAGGTGCTCTTCCCCCAAGGCGTTGTTCTTATCCCTGTTTTCTGTGTGTGCTTTCCCTGAGTTATGATATATCCTCTCATTGCAACTCTAGCCCTGGCTCCTAAAACTATCTCTAGTCCCAAACTTAAACTGTTGGACATTTCATCTTAGGTGCTGACCCTCATCTCAAGATAAACATGTTCCAAAATGACATTTCTTACCTTCCCTGATTTTAAGCATATCTGATCCTCTGCCTTATTATTCTGTAACTCGTTTATAAAATTTAAGAGTTACCATCTATTCCTTCTCTGATCACCTCTCAGGTTCTATATATTACATTTGAGGGTCTCTTGAAGCTACTACCTCCTTTCTAATCCCACTAATATCATCAGATTCTTTATACCTTCCTCCTGGATTCAATATCCTGTTATTTGCTTCCAACTTTTATAAAGTATCCACTGCTGCCCTAGAGCAGAACACTGATCATGACTTCTTAGCAGCTCAAAAACCTTCGATGCCTTCCCATGGGTTAGTGAATGAAGTTCAGATATATTATCAGCCACACATTCAAGATGCTCTAATTTGAACTGTTCTCTCATCTTTCTCTTCCACTATTTACCTTTATTCAAACTGGCCTATGTACTTTTCCCTCTATATGGCCCATGCTTTCCTGCATCTATGCCATTGCTCACTGTTCCTTCCAAGGGTAATGCCCTGCTCTATATCAGTCAAAATCTTTCAAAGGTTATTCTACAAAGGCCTGCTCAAATCCCATGAACTTCTCAATGAAGTTTCTCTGTTCCCCCAATCCAGAAATAATCTTTCCCCCATCCCAACTCCATACCATTTGGTTGATATTATTTTCCTAAAACTAAGAGTTTTTCTGTGTTATAATCATCTTTATTTTTTTTTAACATTTTTACCGCAGGCCTCTCACTGCTGTGGCCTCTCCCGTTGCGGAGCACAGGCTCCGGATGCGCAGGGCCGGTGGCCATGGCCCACGGGCCCAGCCGCTCCGCGGCATGCGGGATCCTCCTGGACCGCGGCACAAACCCGAGCCCCCAGCATCGGCAGGCAGACTCCCAACCACTGCGCCACCAGGGAAGCCCTTTAACATCTTTATTGGAGTATAACTGCTTTACAATGGTGTGTTAGTTTCTGCTTTATAACAAAGTGAATCAGCTATACATATACATATACCCCCATATCTCCTCCCTCTTGAGTCTCCCTCCCACCCGTCTAGGTGGTCACAAACCACCGAGCTGATCTCCCTGTGCTATGTGGCTGCTTCCAACTAGCTATCTATTTTACATTTGGTAGTATTTATAAGTCCATGCCACTCTCTCACTTTGTCCCAGCTTACCCTTCCCCCTCCCCGTGTCCTCAAGTCCATTCTCTACGTCTGCGTCTTTATTCCCGTCCTGCCCCTGCGTTCTTCATAACCATTTCTAAATTTAAAATTATTTTTAGATTCCATATACATGTGTTAGCATATGGTATTTGTTTTTCTCTTTCTGACTTAACTTCACTCTGTATGACAGACTCTAGGACCATCCACCTCACTATAAAAAACTCAATTTCGTTTCTTTTTATGGCTGAGTAATATTCCATTGTGTATATGTGCCACAACTTCTT
>NC_041222.1:29228576-29241131 GCF_002837175.3 Physeter macrocephalus
TTGAATTATGTTTTTCTCAGGGTATATGCCCAGTAGTGGGATTGCTGGGTGGTATGGTAGTTCTATTTTTAGTCTTTTAAGGAACCTCCATACTGTTCGCCATAGTGGCTGTATCAATTTACATTCCCACAAACAGTGCAAGAGGGTTCCCTTTTCTCCACACCCTCTCCAGCATTTATTGTTTGTAGATTGTCTATTGTAGACTGTCTATTTAGGTCTTCACCCATTTTTGGATTGGGTTGTTTGTATTTTTGATACTGAGTTGCATGAGCTGCTTGTAAGTTTTGGAGGTTAATCCTTTGTCAGTTGCTTCATTTGCAAATATTTTCTCCCAATCTGAAGGTTGTCTTTTCATCTTGTTTATGGTTTCCTTTTTCCTCTAAGAGTTTGATAGTGTCTGGCCTTACATTTAGGTCTTTAATCCATTTTGAGTTTATTTTTGTGTATGGTGTTAGGGAGTGTTCTAATTTCATTCTTTTACATGTAGCTGTCCAGTTTTCCCAGCACCACTTATTGAAGAGGTTGTCTTTTCTCCATTGTATATAATTATCGTTTTGAATTTCATCTTCTCTATCAGATTGGTAAGTGTGACATGCCTGATTAATTTCTGTATCCTCTAAAGCCTTAGCACAGGGCCTGGCTTCTAAGTAGAAGATCAGTTAAAAAAATTTTTTTGAACTTAAAAAAAAATAAAGACCAGCAACAGGTGAGTTCATTAAGAATATCAGACCATGGAAAACCTTTTTGAAAAAATACATGTTACAAGATGTCTCCTGCTGATAACTTCATCAAGACAATTGCCATAAAGAATACAAACACTTTATCTGGTGGTGTTTGAAGTCAGTTCCAGGATCTGTACATCTCACAGTTAAAACCAATCCAAAGACACATTCCCCTTAGCTGCTCTACTTCGTTAGATATAAATATGGCAGCCAAAAAAGTGGGGAGCGTCTGTGACTAACATAATGCCAAATCTAAACAGTGAGGGATTTTCGGGCCCCACATGTCACTTCCCTGCTGGTGGTCTGTGCTCCATTATTCTACTTCACAGCAGAAGGCAGAACATTTCTAATGCTACCAGGTCAACAAACTGTGGGAATTTAAGTCACTCCAGTATGAGGTTCCCACTCCCCATATGTCCCCAGGAAACCCTGGCTTTGAGACTAAACTGGGAACATCCCTGGATCACAATGCCAACTACAGTTGTCAAGTGGTTTTCTCACATCATATGGGGTTTTATTGGGTCTAAGGAGAGTCACAGAGGGATCAGACTCAATTAAACTAAACCCAAGTGAAAAGAATCACATTGCCTTCCACTCCCACCAGGAATATCTGGGCTGGGAGCCATCCTGGATCTTGCATGGCCTCTCAGGGTCACTCTGATTCTGAAAATTACAGAATTTCACAATTGGAAAAGCACTGGGAGATATCTGGTCCATCCTCCCACCCAGAGCTGTCATTCCCTGTGTTCAGCAACCCTGGCCACCTTGCTTAAATACTTCCGGTGAAGAAGAAATCACTGTCTCTCAAGACAGCCTCTACATTTTCAGACAGCTCTATTTATGAATTCCTTTATTCATTAAATTTCTCCTGACTTCTATAAGCCCTGAAGGCAAGCAAGCACCAACAGTAGGGCCTGCCTAAATTCTACCTTTATCTTTTCCCATTTGGTGAGCACTGACATGAACAAGCATCCAGCCCTTGAGTGTGCTACCTTATATATTACTCTTCACTCATCATCACCTTCCATCATGTGGTAATGTGGTCAAATGTACTGGGTGCTGTCCCCCAGGGTCCTGAGCCCTGAAATCTGGCTGATCCACCTACTACCTAAGCAGCAACCAATAAAATGAATTATGAGCACCTTACTTGTTTTTCAGCACAGATCTCAGACATCTTAGCTTTGCTCCTTGCCCTGATTCTTTTTCTTTTTTTTTTTTAACATCTTTATTGCAGTATAATTGCTTTACAATGGTGTGTTAGTTTCTGCTGTATAACAAAGTGAATCAGCTATACATATGCATATATCCCCATACTCCTCCCTCTTGCGTCTCCTTCCCACCCTCTGTATCCCACCCCTCTAGGCGGAGACAAAGCACTGACCTCATCTCCCTGTCTTGCCCTGATTCTTAAATGCACTCCACTGCAATCTTATTCAACCTCAAACCCTTTTAGGGATTTCAATTCTCTATTTTATCTCTCAGAGATTTACAATAACCTTACTCTACATATTTCAATTCCAGTCCAACAAATCCAAATCATATGCTAGCCGAACTGGTTGGGCATACCCAGACAAATGTTGTCTAAAGCAAGAGTAAAGTTCTGCTCATTGCAGTTCTAACAACAGATTGAGCAGGTGGGCACAATTATTTATTCTTACAAGCAACTCTAATTAACAGAGAATCCTGACAACCCTGAATTTCAGTAACTTCTCATGGACTTCTGGGCTATGCTTAGTGGTCAGTTGTACCGTTGATCTCAGGAAGCTGTGTGGTGCTTGATAAGGAAGCTACAGGCTCCAAAAAGACATGTATAGTAGAATTTGCAAGCCAGATTTTAAACATGCTCACCCATGCCCTTGAAAGAAAGTTAACAAGAATTCAACATTCATGAATGTTTAACCATCTATGGAAATATTCTCTGAAGTAATCTGCTTAAGAGATGATTTTAAAATGTGCTGATAAGATTAAAGTACAGCCTAAATAAATCTCAGCATGGAGCTTAGGTCCCTCTCTAGAAAGGGAGGCATGAAGTTAAAATAGAACTAATCTAAGAGAAGCTCTACTTATTAAAACCAACATGCTAGTCATGACAGAGTGAAGAAGTGACAGTTTTTAGAACAGAAAAGACTGAAACATTTATCACTATTTCAACCACTGCCTGGGGAAAAGTTTCTATGATTACAATGCCTATCAGAGTTACTTGGAAAGAAATATCACTAGAACAGAACAGACTATCACACTATCAGAATACCATATCTTAATGTAAATACCACACAGCTACATCCAGTTCTCTTTGTTGTAATTCTGGGATCTCATATTTGGTTTCCTGGGTAGAGGTGACCACTAGAAGGCAACGCCCTGAACATTACAAGAATTCCCATGATGAAACTTCTAAATTAGCTGTTTTGTTGATAAATTGTTCTTTCCAGAAAGAAAAGAGTGAACTGATCCCCTGGGACCTGGTCACTCCTAGGACAAGCTGTAAATTGAACCAAATTTGTAAACCCTGGATTGGTGATGACTACATCAGGATATAGATTTGAGAGGCCCGACCTTGGCAGTTTGTTGTCTCAGTCTCACTCTCTCACCTCTTCACAACAATATGATATTTTGTAAAACACAATGATTAGAGACTCAGGAGATCTAAGATTCTAATTCAACCCTGTTAAGACTACTCTGAGTCTCAGTCTTCTCATCTATACATGAGAAGGTTGGACAAGATAATTTCTACTGCCCCTTCCAGTCTTGGAATCATTCTTGTTATTAGAAATAACAAGATTTCAGTAAGGTGCCTAGTTACAAAATAAATTTACAACTAAATAGCCTTTCTAGATACTTATAGAAAGCAGTTGGAAAAAAAAATGGAAAAAGTGCCATTTAAATAGCAACAAGATTTAAAACATCTAGAAATATGCTTAACAATAAATGTATAGATCTATACAAAAAGCCACAAAGTTTTACAGATGGCCACAGAAGAAGACCTGAATTAACAGAGAAATATTATGTTCCTGAATAGGGAGACTCAACATTGCAAAAATAAACTGTCCACCAGATTAAGCCATAAATTCAATGTAATCACAACCAATGGAACTTTTTTGAACTTGAATAAATAATTTTAAAATGTATCTGTAAAGAGAGCACTCATTCACTACCTTTTCCAATCAGGGTGTCCTAGAGAAGGTATAATTTCATGAGTTTTTTGAATAAAAGGAAACACTTGTATACTTTCTGAGGGCAAAAAACCCCAATTTATATTTGCTTTAATACATCATCAAGCCTAGCATATAAAAGTAGTTCTGTAAACCTGGTATTGTCAGGTTTAATAGTTGTGTAAAGTCAGCTTTCATGAGCAACCTTGAAAGCTCACACTGTAGAGTGACTTTATGGAAGCATAAATCTGAATTGGGTGCTCTGTGAAGTTAGTGTGCAGTACTCAGTAAGATAGTGGGTGAGCCTAGCTGACTGCCTAGAATTTGCATCTCAAAGAGGCTGATCTTTTTGTGTGTGTCTATTAGCTATCATTTATGTAGTAATTTTCATTTAAGACCCAGAGGTTACTTACCTTTTCAGTTATATTTTATTTTATATTAATTTATTTTTATTCAATTATATTTTATTCTATGGGAAGAATTACACACCACAATGATATTCACTAATTTAGTGACACCTGACAATCTCATTCATGAATGGATGCATGCACGTACATACACACACATGATGGTTGGTTGGCCATAAGGCTCTGAAGAAGCAGAGGAAGAACATGACAAGTTCAAAGTGGGAACAAAAGTGGCTAGGGATGAATGGTCAAAGATCAAAAAGAAAATACAGATTGGGGTAAATGAAAGGAGACTGCAGAAACTTGAAGTTTAAATGAAGTGAATAAGGTTATAGAGAGGTTCACTAATTCTTTAATCAAATGCGTCAAGTATTACCCTAGGGCTAGGGAATGCAGAAAAGGATCAGACACTATCCTATTACTGCCTTGAAGTGATAGTAAGGGAGACATACAAGAAAAAATTGCTATATAGTGTGGTGGGTAGTATGACAGAGGTAAGGACAGTGTGTTGTGGATGTGCAAAAGTGGAACATCTAAAACAGATTGTACGGATCTGGTAACGTTTCTTGGAGCACATCCTGAGCTGAGTTTTCAAGCATGAATATAAGTTAGCTTAGTGAACATGGTAGACAGAGTTTTCCAGGCAGGGGTGAGGAACAACATATGAAATGGCATGGAGTGAGGTACACTGCAGAATGCCACTGAATACTTTAAAAGGTGAGTTAACATGATCAGACTTGTGATTCAGAAAGATACAGCATCAGAATGGAGTCTAGCTTGACTGATGGCCAGGAAATGAGATAAGACGCTATTTATAATACAGAGGAAAAATAATGAATAGATGAGTTAAGGCATTTGTAATGGGGATGGGGAGAAGGCGTTACGTTTGACAGTTTTTATATATGAGGTAAAAATCAACAAAGTGTAATTTATCTTGGTGGATTTACTAAAGTCCAGGATCTGGACTTCAGTTTTTAGACTCAGGAATTTGGTTTTGGCTGCTCATGGAGACTGAATCCATAATTCACATTAACATTAATAAGGTTTTAGAGGCTAATGTAAAACCAGAATGGCAGATGATTATTTGAAATGAAATAGGTTAAGTGCCCCAGTGACTATAATATTTACTTTGGCACATTCAGACATTTTCTCCTAGGAAAAACACCTATATGAGAAAACAATCATAATCAGAAGGTTGCTTAATCAACAGGGAATTAGAGGTAAGGAAATTAAATTGTGTGTTTTAAACATTTAATAACATCAGGCCACAATGCAGAGAGAGGAATGTTCAAGTTTGTGGACTACAGTCTCTCCCTTGGACAGTACTTGCACAGGCACAACCGAAGTATGCTTCTCACTCTCCCTATGTTGTCTTTGTTAACTAATAGCACTTCTATGAATATTCTTTAGACAAATATATTTAGTCAACTCTTAATCTGTCCAGCCGGACTTTTATGGGTGATTGTTGGGTAGCTTTGCCTTGATTTGTGTTGATGTTACCAGTTAATTCTCAGTCGTAAATCTAATTTCCTATTTCCAAGATCTTAGAGATGAAGGTGGAGGAACAACTGACCTCTCAGTCACCATTTACTTCCTACAAACTTCAGGTGAAAGAGGAAAAATACAATGGAACAGAGAGGGAAATGGGTAGGATCCAAACAAAATGTAGTTTACAAAGAGAAGGCTCTTAAAGGCAATTAACCATAGGCTGAATACATAAAATTTCATAATTCAAACAAATCAAATTTATATGCAATTTACATATGTATATCAAATAATCACACTGTACACCTTAAACTTATACAGTGTTAAACGTCAATTATAGCTCAATAAAGCTGGGGACAAAAAAAGAACCAATCATGTACATGTTATAGTGAAATACATAAATGATTAAGAGCGTGAATGGGGAAGATAATTAGAGCTAATGATACAAACAGATATAATGCAAAAATGATAAAAATGGGGGAGGGGATAGTAAACAAAACGCCAAAATGGTTCTGAGGGAGGAGTTATTGTAAGTAGAGAAGTCAAGAAAAGCTTAATGGGGAAAGTGGCATTTGTCTTACAGTAGCAGTGAAAGTCTTGGTATAAACAGATTCAAATCATTTTTTCCCTTGATAAACACATAACCTTTTAAATCAAAGATATGTCATATTAATTAAAAATTTATTACTTATGAATAATTGTATCTAGTTATGAAAAACTTTACGGATATAATTTGAAACATTTTTTAAAATGATAGATACAAAGGGAAAAGATAAGCAGAAAAGTAAATAAGTTGTCAAAGCTTAGTAATTGTGCATAGACCTCTGTGGTCCCAGGATTTTATTGTTACTCAAGATTTCCTTGTTTGAACGGCTCATACAACTCAATAACAAACAAACAACCCAATCAAAAAATGGGCAGAAAACCTAAATAGACATTTCTCCAAAGAAGACATACAGATGGGCAAGAGGCACATGAAAAGATGCTCAACATTGCTAATTACTAGAGAAATGCAAATCAAAACTACAATGAGGTATCACCTCACACCAGTCAGAATAACTATCATCAAAAAGTCTACAAATAACAAATGCTGGAGAGGGTGTGGAGAAAAGGGAACCTGGTGGGAAAGTAAATTGGTGCAGTCACTATGGAAAACCGTATAGAGGTTCCTCAAAAAACTAAAAATAGAGTTGCCATATGATCCAGCAATCCCACTCCTGGGCATATATCTGGACAAAACTATACTTCAAAAAGATACATGCACCCCTATGTTCATAGCAGCACTATTTACAATAGCCAAGACATGGAAGCAACCTAAATGTCCATCGACAGATGAATGGATAAAGAAGATGTGGTATATATATACAATCAAATATTACTCAGCCCTCAAAAAGAATGAAATAATGCCATTTGCAGCAACATGGATGGACCTAGAGATTATCATACTAAGTGAAGTCAGACAGAGAAAGACAAATACCACATGATATCACTTATATATGGACTCTAAAATGTGACACAAATGAATATATCTACAAAACAGAAACAGACTCACAGACATGGAGAACAGACTTGTTCCAGTGGCGATGGGGTGTGGGGAGGGATGGGTTGGGAGTTTGGGATTAACAGATGCAAACTAGTAAATATATGTATAACTAAATCACTTTGCTGTATATCAGAAACTAACACAACATTATAAATCAACTATACTTCAATAAAATAAATTAAAAAAAAAAGATTTCCTTGTTTGGATCTTTTGGAGGTCAAGCAGTTTCTTAGTAGTTGGCTCTCTCAAAGGGATGACCAAGAAATTGAAAAAAAAATTTTCTTAAAAGATATATTTGGTCTTACCAACCCATGGATTTCAGAATTTTATAGTTATACAATTCATTAAACTTCATTTTATAGCTTTAAACCTGCTGGATCTTTTATTTTAGTAGGAAAAGATTTAATGCACTACAGCAGTAACTAAGGGAGTAAAAATTTCTTAACTGTTATACTTTTCTCCCCCACCTGTTCCATCTCTCTTCATTTCATACTCTCACAAACCCTCCTCATTCTTTTTACAGAACATTAAGTAATGCTCTTTGCATCTGATCATCAGAGCTAGATTACTCAGTGTTCTTTAAAAAACTCCTTTAAATCTGTGAACCATGAATAAACCACAGATCACAAACCTTTTGAAGACTTTGTTTTTCCTTAGCACAAAAACTATAACAAGAAATAACAGAGAATCTCATCATTTGCATTTGTTTAGGTTTCATGGTTTATAAAAATCAACTCATTAAGCTTGAGATATAGGGAAGGATAATTACCCATTTACAGTTGAGAAAACTAAGGATCTGAGAAATAGTAAGTGGAAAAAAACAGACCTGGGAATAATGCCTTTTGATTCTAACCCCTGGAGTCAGAAGGCCCATTCCCATCCTTTGGCTGAACATTTCTCCACTTTTAACCACAGGGATTCTTTTTGCTCTGTACAGTGTCTCCCATTTGTTCAAGAAAACGAAGGTCTAATCTCCTCGGCTATCTTGCCTGAGCCACCACATGTGGCCACCCAGGTTGTACACTGCATATCTTTAGTGGTCACCATTCACAGACCACAATGGGAACTGTGTCCCTGGAGTTGTACAGTGTCATGATACTGGTATTCACTTTCCTAAATACCTGCTTACAAGGCCTGTACTAGTACTTCTATCTTTAGTACTTGGTTGGTCTCATAGTAACAGCGTGGCAAACCCTCAAGTAGTCATGCTCAGAGAGAAGACAGTGGTATGGGAAATGAAATATTATACATAAGTAGCTTTGGATCTGTGACTTTTTTAGTAGCAGATTTAGTTTCCTTATTATGTTGGGTTTAGTTCATGCCAAAGGTGTCTGAATTTGAAACTCCTTAAGGACTTAATTGAGAATGAAAGCAAACATATTAAAGGCATGCTGGCCACTGGACAGCCAAAACTAATGACAAGTGTCTGTGAACTAAACGCTTAGGCATTTTACTTATGTAGGCAACAGGAGAACTCTATTATTAAATTTAATAATCAAAGAGGTAACATTAATTCACAGCTCACTGTGTTGTCAGCACTTACATATCTTTTTTCATTTAACCCTTAAAATAACCTTACGATTTGTATACCATTGTATTATTATTTCCATATTACAGAGGATGAAACTAAGCCACAGAAAGGCTAAGTAACTTGCCCAACATCACTCAGCGAATAAGTGGCAAAGCCAGTATGGAACACAGGTAGTCTGATTTCAGAGCCTGTGCTTTTAACCACCGTATTATGATTAATATAAAAATGTATACCAACGACTAGGGGATAACCAGGAGTAACAGGAAAAATGTGGGAGAAAAGCTGTGAGAAATAAGATATAAAGAGAGAGGAAGCCCTCTTCTATTCTGTGTTACCTAATGTGCAGTCACTCTGTATTATAACAACCCCTCACCCATAAAGTTCATATTTGGCAGATAGCCGGCAGTAAGCAACAAGTAACCAATGAACAGCCAAGGTAGCAACGTGAAATCTATGCACTAAAGTTAAGTATTTCACTTACAGAAGTTTCTTAGGCACTTAGAATCTATTTTTAACTTATTTTACACACAATTGTAATATGGAGAATGACTGGTTTATAGCTCCAAAGAAGACCAGACACAACGAATTAGAAGAATTCAAGGGATAATACAGGCAGACATAACAAGAGCAAGAAGTAAAAAGAAGGAAAATTACACAAAATAAAATGCAAGAATTCAAATATCACCAGTACTTTGGTTTTAAAATACATCCACAAATTCTTTGGTACTCCTCTCTTCAAGAAGTGGAGCTTCCGCATGGGCTAGACTCAGTGACTCTTCTAACAAAGAGAATATGGTGGCAAGTGACTTTGAGACTAGGTCATACAAAGCACTGCTGCTTCCTCCTTGTTCTCTCTCTTTTATTACTGGCTCTGGGAGAAGGGAGCTTCCATGTCATGAGGATGTTCCAGCAGCCTATGGAAAGGCCCATGTGGTGAGGAACTGAGGCCACCTGCTAACAGCCAGCTGAGTCAGCCATGTTGGAAGGGGGTCTTCCAGCTCTAGCCTTCACATGACTACAACCCCTGCCTAAAACCTCATGAGAGACTGTGAGCCAGAACCACTCAGCTCAGTTGCTTCTGGATTCCTAACTCTCAGAAACTGTGAGGTAATAAATGCTTGTTATTTTAAGCTGCTAAGGTTAGAAAGTGTTTCATCTAAATTAGAAATATTGCTGATTAGAAAATACATTTTGTTATCTGAAAAAAATAATTTATTTCCCCATGATGTTTATGTAGTTTTGCCCTTTTGCCATTCCACTCACTGGGAATCTTAACTCTTTGTTAGTCTATAATCTTGAAGGATGGGAATCATATTTTCTTTCCCTTTGCATAGCTTCCAAAAAGCCTAGGGACTGAGGCTCTACACACAGTGAGAATCAGATTACCCTGTCTTTATGTAGAAGTAAGGGGACATGAGATATTTCAGGTTATTTTCTTCTCTTTAAAAAAGTTCTTTTCCACAAATAATACATTAGTACATTCTCGTTTTTAAAAATTCACACAAGACAGAGGTGTATAAAGTAAAACATTAAAGTCCCTCTTCACAATATCCACCACTGCATCCCACTCTCCCTTCCTGAGGCAATCACTGTTAATGGTTTGGTATTCACCTTTCCATAACTTTTCCTTTGCATTTACACACATTTATACAAATACAGGACATAGTTTCAGAATTTTTTTTTTGCAAATGGGATCATATATTATTATTCTGTAATTTACTTCTTGCATTCAGCAGTAAGTCTTAGAAACCTTTCCATGAAAATAAACATATACCTACTTAATTCTAAAGTAGATATAATTTATTTAACCATTTCCTTACTGCCTGACTTTTCTGGGGCTATAAAGAATGCTGCAATGAACATCCATCTACATGGTGTTTTGTTTGTTTTGTTTTGCTCAACATCACTAATTATTAGAGAAATGCAAATCAAAACTACAATGAGGTATCACCTAACACTGGTCAGAATGGCCATCATCAAAAAATCTACAAACAATAAATGCTGGAGAGGGTGTGGAGAAAAGGGAACCCTCTTGCACTGTTGGTGGGAATGTAAATTGATATAACTACTATGGAGAATAGTATGGAGGTTCCTTAAAAACTAAAGATAGAATTACCATATGACCCAGCAATCCCACTACTGGGTATATACCCGGAGAAAACTATAACTCAAAAAGACACATGCACCCCAATGTTCACTGCAGCGCTATTTACAATAGCCAGGCCATGGAAGCAACCTAAAGGCCCATCGAGGACTTTCCTGGTGGCACAGTGGTTAGGAATCCGCCTGCCAATGCAGGGGACACGGGTTCAATCCCCAGTCCGGGAAGATCCCACATGCCATGGAGCAACTAAGCCTGTGCGCCACAACTACTGAGCCTGCGCTGTAGAGCCCGTGAGCCACAACTACTGAGCCCACATGCCACAACTACTGAAGCCCGTGCCCCTAGAGCCTGTGCTCCGCAGCAAGAGAAGCCACTGCAGTGAGAAACCCATGCACCACAATGAAGAGTAGCCCCAGCTCACCGCAACTAGAGAAAAGCCTGTGCTCAGCAATGAAGACCCAACACAGCCAAAAGTAAATAAACAAATAAATAAATTTATTTATTAAAAACATAAATAAAGGCCCATCGACAGACGAATGAATAAAGAAGATGTAGTATATATATACTATGGAATATTACTCAACCATAAAAAGGAACAGAATTGGGTCATTTGTAGAGACGTGGATGGACCTAGAGACTGTCATACAGAGTGAAGTAACTCAGAAAGAGAAAAATGAATATCATATAATAACGCATATATGTGGAATCTAGAAAAAAGGTACAGATGAGCCTGTTTACAAGGCAGAAATAGAGACACAGACATAGAGAACAAACGTATGGACACCAAGAGGGAAGGGGGGCGTGGGATGAATTGGGAGATTGGGATTGACATATATACACTAGCTAATATGTATAAAATAGATAACTAATGAGAACCTGCTGTATAGCACCGGGAACTCCACTTCGCTGTACAGTAGAAATTAACACAACATTGTAAAACAACTACACCCCAATAAAAATTTTTTTTTATATTTCTGTACATTAGACACCTATAAGGAGAACTGCTAGGTCCTAAAGTCTGCATTTCTGGGGACTTCCCTGGTTGCGCAGTGGTTAAGAATCCGCTTGCCAATGCAGGGGACACGGGTTTGAGCCCTGGTCCAGGAAGATCCCACATGCCGTGGAGCAACTAAGCCCTTGTGCCACAACTACTGAGCCTGTGCTCTAGAGCCTGTGAGCCACAACTACTGAGCCCACGTGCCACAACTACTGAAGCCCGTGCTCCTAGAGCCCATGCTCTGCAGCAAGCCACTGCAATGAGAAGCCTGCACACCGCAACGAAGAGTAGCCCCCCGCTCGCCACAGCTAGAGAAAGCCTGTGTGCAGCAAGGAAGACCCAATGCAGTCAAAAATAAAATAAAATAAGGTCTGCATTTTAAAATTTTGATGGGTGACCCCAGAAATAGTACCAATCTACACTATCACCAAAAGGATAAGAGAATATTTCCCACCATTGAGTAGTACCATAATTTTTTATTTTTGCCAATCTGATGGGCAAAAACAAAATTATATCTGGCTGTTTCAGTTTTCATGATTGTTAGTGAGATTGAACACATTTTAATGTTTGTCATTTTTTTTTTTTTTTTTTTTTTTTTTTTTTTGGTAGTGGGGCCC
>NC_041222.1:29241270-29252813 GCF_002837175.3 Physeter macrocephalus
TTTTTTGTGGTATGCGGGCCTCCCTCTGTTGTGGCCTCTCCCGTTGCGGAGCACAGGCTCCGGACGCGCAAGCCCAGCGGCCACGGCTCACGGGCCCAGCCGCTCCGCGGCATGTGGGATCCTCCCAGACCCGGGCGCGAACCCGATTCTCCTGCATCGGCAGGCGGACGCGCAACCACTGCGCCACCAGGGAAGCCCCTTGTCATTTTATTATTTCTTTAAATTGCCTTTCCATAGTTTTTGTCCATTTATTTATTGCATCATTTATTTATTTCTTATTAATTTGCTGAAATTCCTTATATATTCTAGATAATAATCCCTTGGTTATGTCTTTTTCCCAGGATGTCATTTGCATTTATCTTTGTTTTGTTAAAGTTGTACAGATGTTTGAAAAAAAAAAAAATCGTCTGGCAGTCACTTTCTTCATGACCTCTAGAGATTTTCTTTCTTCTTTAAAAAGGCCTTCCTAACCTAAAGATTATACAAATATTCTCCCACATTTTTAATATTTTTGTTTTATTTTTTATACTTAGTTCTACCTAAATGTGTTTTATAAATCTTTATTCTTTATGTTTTATACATCTTTATTAATCTTTTTTCCAGATGCATAGCCAATTATCCCAACATCATTCATTTCAGCATGAAGTGCTACCTTTACTTATATTAAATACCTCTGTATTCACGGTCTCTTTCTAGATCTATTTCTATTCGTGGACCAATATCACACTGTATCAATTACTATGCTATGTTTTGATATCTAGTAGGGCAAATCTTGTTCTTATTCTAAAAAAAATTTTTTTTGCTGTTTTCTTATATTTTCTCTTTCAGATGAATATTGAGATCAAACTTTCATCTTCTAAAAATTCCTGTGGGACTTTTAGATTGGATTCCTTCAATTTGTAGATTAATTTGGAGAGAATGGACATATTTTCAACAACAAAAATTTCCACCATCCATTCTATAAATATATATTAAGTACCTAAGCACCTTCTTTGTGCCAGTCATTGTTCTAGCACTTGACATACATCAGTGAACAAAACAAAGAATCCTGTTTTTGTGGAGCTTACCTTTTGTAAGTAAAGGCAGACAATAAACAATAAAATAATAAATAAGTTAATATAAATTATGTTGGAAAGTGAACGCTGTGGAAAAAGCTAGATAAGAGTGAGCAGAAATATGAGGGTGAGAGGAGGTGGCAGGCTTATAGAAAAGGTGAGATAGAGCAAAAACTTGGAAAAGGGAGTTGGCCAAGGGGTTGTCTGGAGGAAGAGTGTTTCAACCAGAAGGAATAATGACAACAAAGACTCTGTTTAAGTAACAGCAAGAAGGACGCACTAGCTGGAGCAGCAAGGTCAGGAGCTGAGTGGCAGGAGACAGAAGGTCAGGGAGGGTGTGGGCAGGGTATGTAGGTAGGGTCTAAAAGGCTACCGTAAGGACCCTGGCTTTTACTCTAAGTGAAAATGGGGGCCACTGTAAATCCATCTATGAACATGCCTATATTTTGGCATTTATTCAGGTCACCTTTTTGTCTATCAATAAAGTCTTATAGTTTTCTTTATATAGGTTTTGTGTGTTTCTTTTTATGTTTACTCATATAGTTTAAGATTTTGTTCCTAATGTGAATGGAATCTTTCTTCTATTATATTTTATAATTGGCAATTGCTATTAAGAAAACTATTGATCATGAAGAGATTAGTGGTAGGATGGGAATAAAACACAGACCTACTAGAGCATGGACTTGAGGACATGGGGAGGGGGAAGGGAGGGAGGAGATATGGGAACATATGTATATGTATAACTGATTCACTTTGTTGTAAAGGAGAAACTAACACACTATTGTAAAACAGTTATACTCCAATAAAAAAGAAAAAAAAACTAGGAATAAATGTTAAATATAAAATTCAAAAAAAAAAAGAAAAGTATTGATTTTTTGTATATTGATTATATATCTAGAGGTCCCTTAATTTCCATGAGGAGGTTATCAACTTTACCCCCAGCTTGGGTGGTTTTTGTTATCTGACTCTGTCTTGTGCTCTTAACAGCTCCCTCCCCATACACTGGTGCCTTAAAAGGCTCTTAAAATGTACCACAGTCTCAGGGACTTCCGAGGTTTTGTGTCCAAAATCTGCTCCAATACACTCATTAGGATTTTTTTTTAAATCCACTATTTTTTTAAAAAAGCAAAAAGAGGGGCTTCCCTGGTGGCTCAGTGGTTAAGAATCCGCCTGCCAATGCAAGGGACACGGGTTCGATCCCTGGCCCAGGAAGATCCCACATGCCACGGAGCAACTAAGCCCGTGTGCCACAACTACTGAGCCTGCGCTCTAGAGCCCGCGAGCCACAACTACTGAGCCCATGTGCCACAACTACTGAAGCCCACGCACCTAGAGCCCGTGCTCCGCAGCAAGAGAAGCCACGACAATGAGAAGCCTGCGCACCGCAACAAAGAGTAGCCCCTGCTCGCCACAACTAGAGAAAGCCTGTGCGCAGCAATGAAGATCCAACACAGCCAAAAATTAATTAATTAATTAATTTTTTAAAATAAAAAAAATCAAAAAGAAAACTATTGGCAAAGATGTGGAGAAATTAGAATCCTTGTGGGAATGTAAAATGATACAGCTGCTTATGGAAAACAGTATGGTGGTTCCTCATAAAATTAAAAGTAGAATTAGCATACTATCCAGCAATTCTACTTCTGGGTATATACCCAAAAGAAATGAAAGCAGGGACTTGGAAGAGATATTTGTATACTCACGTTCATGGCAGCATTATACACAATAGCTAAGGAGCGGAAGCAACCCAAATGTCCATTGACAGATAGCTAAATAAAATGTGATATATATATATATATAGATAGATAGATAGAGATATAGATATATACAACAAAATATTATTCATCCTTAAAAAGGAAGGAAATTATGACATGCTACAACATAGATGAACCTTAGGAACATTATGTTAAGTGAAATAAGTCTGTTATAGAAAGATAAATACTGTATGATTCTACTTATCTGAGGCACCTAGAGTAGTCAAATTCATAGAGACAGAAAGAAGAATGGTGGTTGCCATCCCAGGGGCTGGGAGTTGGGAGAAAGGGGAGCTATTGTTCAACAGATACAGAGTTTCAGTTTTTGGGGTCTAAAAAAAAAATATTTATTTATTTTTGGCCGCGTTGGGTCTTCATTGCTGCGCGCAGGCTTTCTCTAGTTGCGGTGAGCAGGAGCTACTCTTTGTTGCGGTGCGCAGGCTTCTCATTTTGGTGGCTTTTCTTGTTGTGGAGCACGGGCTCTAGGTGAGTGGGCTTAAGTAGTTGTGGCACGCAGGCTCAGTAGTTGTGGCGCACGGGCTTAGGTGTTCCGGGGCATGTGGGATCTTCCTAGACCAGGGCTCGAACCCACGTTCCCTGCATTGGCAGGCGGATTCTTAACAACTGCGCCACCAGGAAGTCCTAGAGTTTCAGTTTTAAAGATGAAAAGAGTTCTGGAGCCGGTTGGTGGTGATTGTTACCTAACAATGTGAATGTACTTAATGCCACTGAACTGAACTGTACACTTAAAAATGGTTAAGGTGGTAATGTTGTGTGTATTTTGCCATAATTAAAAGATTTCTTTAAAAAATTCTGTTGCCTGTTGCTAGTCTTTTAATTCTATGAGGCCCACTCTGATCGCCGGCCTAGTGCTTTGAACTCAACCTTCCCGACTGAACTTTGTCTGAGCCTGGAACTCCTTGAGTACCTCAACATTCACCTTTACCCAGACTAAGGTTCCCCTTTTCTTGGAGCTCTCTTGTCAGTCCACTTTTTAAAAATTCAATCCTGTTTCTAAGACTCCCAGTTTGGGTCCTGTTTTTGGACCCCCGTGAAGAAAGATCTGAGAAATAAAGCACACAATTCTAGAATACAGACTATCTTTACTGCAGGCATAACTCTAAACTTAATGATGTTCAATATATATTAAAAGCTTGGGAAACAATATTTATGGAGAATTGCTTGAAGGATATACACCTTATCCACTTCTTGGGATCAGTTAGTTTGTTTGCTTGTTTTTTTGTTTTCTAAGCCAAGGCTCAACAGATGAGCTCTAGAAACTTTGTGAATCTTCTAAAATTGTCTATACCTGTGCATTTTTTCTGGGGAGGGGTCCTAAGCTTTTAAAAGATTCTTAATACGCTTTGTTAGTTAAAAAAAAGAAGAGCTGAGAATCTTTCTCTATGTACTCTAAAACTTGTTGCTCCTTGGATTGAGACAGATCATCAAAGCCTTACCTCAATCAAATTGTTCTGCCCCAAGCTCAGAATGGCTTTTACTGAACAATGCTTTGGCACTATGCCAACAGCCTACATTAAAGGACATTAAACGAAAACAGCTTCAGCCCTAAAAATGTGTTTAGGTAAATACTACAGATTCCGATAAAGACAAAGAGAGCAAGACAAAGATGGGCATAGATCTGCCTGGATATCTCAAGATCTTAACCAGATAGGATGTCTGTAAAGACACAAATGTACTGATGTCACCATGAGACAAGAACAGATTATGAACAGGCCAAGAAGGGTAAAATTCCCTATGGAAGAATTACGGTCAAATCGAACACCAGTACTAAAAGGTCCTTCCTTCATAAACTCAAGCATGGGATTTGGAGAGCCACCAGTGCAGACATTAATGGCAATATGTGGGTAAATTTATATAACATCTTGCATATACAGAGTATACATAAGTTTAAAAAGAGTTTAAACTACATAAGGTTTCATGTGAAATTTTTAACAAGTCTCCCTTCTCAATCTCAGGTTAATTCTCTTTTATATAACCCTCATATTCTTCTATTTAGCTAAAATCCATCCAACCATCCTTCAAAGCTCAGCTTTTAAAATTATAACAACAAATGCAGTTCAAGTGGAACTGATTTTATTTTACTAAACCAAAAGCAACCTCCTCTCCTCTTCAAACACACACGCTCTTTGGAAATCCCATCACTCTTTCATTGTTTTTCAAATTTTTTAAAAGCATGTATGTGCACAACGAACTACGAGAGGTTTTCCTTCTGTTGGCGAGAACCCTCCCACACAACAATCAATAGTTATTTGGTTGGAATTATGTGAAGAGTTTAGTTCCAGACCTTGGTAGAAAGTCCAAGCTTTCTCCAAAATAGCCATAGCAGAAACTAATATTAATATGATAAATTATCATACTAAGTATGCAAAGTATATGGCCTGGGATTGAAGAAATTAGCTATTAAGTTGGACCTCTACAAGAGAAACAAGTTCAACAAGACCCTTTTGGTCATCTTACCTTAAGCTCACATGGAAAAAGGAAGAATGTCAGGAGGAGTATTCAAATCATGATTGATCTTATATAATATCAATAATCCCAATTAATTCAGTTAGCCCAGTGAAAATCTCTGTTGGACTATTCCTATTTCCCCTTGAAAGTTCACGGATGAGAAACACTCTCTCACATTTAGCTTTTCCTAAAGACACTTCCACCATGGTTATCATAGCAGACCTTTGGCTTTCTCTCTTAAATACCTTCAAAATTAAAGCACTTACCTGTCTACCTCAACTCTTTAGGTAGAACATCCCTCTCATTGCCCTCTAAAAAGAACACTGAAACATTACTCTCAAATGTGAATTAACACCGTCAGTGGTTATAACCAAAGACTTTCTATAATAATTTCAACTTTATAATTTTTTTCCTCCCACCTTTGCAGCAAAAAGAGTCTCAAGCCAGGTCAGAGGGAAGTCAAGTCTGAGTCTTGCACTAAGAAGTTTCTTGGAAATCCAAAACTGTAAGAAACTTCTTGGTGAGCTTCAGTTCAATCCTATGAATGCTCTGAGAGTACAAGCTGTCAATTTCCTGGCTTTGTGGGTAGAACATGGTACAGTATAGTACTAAGCAAATACTATTATTGATTGTTGAAGTTGGGATATCTCAGCAGATATGAACTGAGCACTTACCTGAAATAAAAGGTTTATGTATTTCATCTCAGAGAAACATCACCTAAGAATAAAACAAAAACTCCTTGTCAGTTAGCTCAGGCCCTGCTGATATAATAATATAACAATTTATCAAAATTTACTGTGTGCTGGACACTTTACTACATGCTTTATGTAGATCATCTTGTTCAATTTTCACTAAAATCTGGGCCTAAAAAGAGGATATTATTCTTTTTCACAGATGAAAAACCTGAGGCTTAAGAAGGTTAAGTGACTTGCTCAGGGTCATACAATCAAAGAGTGGTGGAGTCACAGTGATAGAGATTTGAATCCCTGTTTGCCTGACTCCTCTTGACCATGATTCTGTAATATCCCTCTTATAGATTTGGCCCCAGATGAAGAGGTGCTTGTCAAGTGGGCATCTATGGCAGTAACTGAGAACTATGGTCAAATACATGATTAAGAAGAAGTATAATTTAAAGCCTTGAATGCTCAGATGCTACTCTTTGGTAGATCTGGCACTGAGCTCAGGATGAAATCCACTATTCTACTATGTCCACACATTTCATCATCCATTATTTCGTGAAGCCTTAGGAGTTCTAAAATGGGATAGGAGAAAAAGGAATTGGTAGTCAGAGCTTAAAGTCCTAAAAATGTGACTGCAGAAGCCCTACTGGTATGTGTTTTGTAATCTGGACTCTTGTGTAAAATTTTATCTGAATAGATGGCTTTGCTAATTTAAAATAATAAAACCTTGGTTCCACAAGGGGAGTTTTAAAAAAATCTCGACACCCAGCATGCATCCCAGACCAACTAGATCAAGTTTATGCGAGTTGCAATTTTCAGTGTCAGGTGATTCTAATATATCGCCAAAGCTGGGAACTACTGCAATAACCTGATCGGCGCTTCCTCATTTGAGATAAAAGGAGAATAAGACCCAAAGAACTTAAAGGAGATCAGGACCAGAACCAGTATCTCTTGACTGCTAGCTCACCATGCTGTATTGTTCGCTCTCCTCAATCCGGAATGAACCAACTGTTCCTCTAAGGTATAGAGCGCACAAACCAAAATTATTATGTAACTTCATATTATCAGAGCTCTCTGTACCTTTAAAGAGTACTTCATATACATTCTCTCTTTAGATTCTTATACAGGGGAAGTAGGCAGGGCAAAACTTACATGTTTTAGAAATAAGGAAATCAAAGGTCAATTAAGTCAGCTCACAGTAGCTTAAAGATAGAGGCAGAATTTAAATCTTTATATTCTAACTCCTGGATTAAGTAAATTAAATTTGGCAAGTGTTTATTGAGTGCTTAGTATGTGTTAGTTAAGACATGGTCAAAGATGCAAAAAATTAATAAGACATCATCCATGCCCTCAATTAGTGTACAATCTTCTTGGAAAGACAGAGACAACTAAAATACTGCACTACCTTCACAGCAAGATCTTCTTTGACCTGCCTCCTAGAGTAATGGAAATAAAAACAAAAATAAACAAATGGGAAGATGGTTTTTTGGGGACCCTAGTCCGCCATCTCCTTGGTCTGCCGGCTTTCTGAATAAAGTTGTATTCCTTGCCTCAACACCTTGTCTCCAATTTATTGGCCTGTTGTGTGGCGAGCAGAGTGAGCTTTGACTCGGTAACACACAGAGCAGTTCAATCCAAGCTTTTATTTCTAAACGTGGCCATGGCAAAGCAGCAAGTAAAGAAACTTCCAGGTAAAAGACCTACTGCTGAGGAGACCGTCAAGATGGTGGAGGAGTAAGACATGGAGATCACCTTCCTCCCCACAAATACAGCAGAAATACATCTACATGTGGAACAACTCCTACAGAACACCTACTGAATGCTGGCAGACCTCAGACTTCCCAAAAGGCAAGAAGCTCCCCACATACATGGGTAGGGCAAAAGAAAAAACAGAGACCAAAGAATAGGGATGGAACCTGCACCTTGGGGAGGGAACTGTGAAGGAGGAAAAGTTTACACACTATAGGAAGCCCTTTCACTGGCGGAGAAGGGGGTGGCGTGGGGGAAGTTTCGGAGTCACGGAGGAGAGGAACTGTGAAGGAGGAAAAGTTTACACACTATAGGAAGCCCTTTCACTGGCGGAGAAGGGGGTGGCGTGGGGGAAGTTTCGGAGTCACGGAGGAGAGCGCAGCAACAGGGGTGCAGAGGGCAAAGCGGAGAGATTCCCACACAGAGGATGGGTGCCGACCAGCACTCACCAGCCTGAGAGGCCTGTCTGCTCACCTGCTGGGGCGGGGGCTGGGAGCTGAGGCTCGGGCTTCGGAGGTCAGACCCCAGGGAGAGGACTGGAGTTGGCTGTGTAAACACAGCCTGAAGGGGGCTAGTGCACCACAGCTAGCCAGGAGGGAGACCGGGAAAAAGTCTGGACCTGCCTAAGAGGCAAGAGACCATTGTTTTGGGGAGTGCAAGGACAGGGGATTCAGAGCACTGCCTAAACGAGCTCCAGAGATGGGCGCGAGCTGCGGCTATCAGCACAGACACCAGAGACAGGCACGAAATGCTAAGGCTGCTGCTGCCGCCACCAAGAAGCCTGTGTGTGAGCACAGGTCACTATCCACGCCGACCCTCCCGGGAAGCCTGTGCAGCCCGCCACTGCCAGGGTCCCGTGATCCAGGGACAACTTTCCCGGGAGAACGCACGGCACACCTCAGGCTGTTGCAACATCACGCTGGCCTCTGCCTCTGCAGGCTCGTCCCGCATTCCGTACGCCTCCCTCCCCCTGCCTGAGTGAGCCAGAGCCCCCGAATCAGCTGCTACTTTAACCCCATCCTGCCTAAGCAAAGAACAGACGCCCTCAGGTGACCTACACACAGAGGCGGGGACAAATCCAAAGCTGAACCCCAGGAGCTGTGCAAACAAAGAGGAAGGGAAACCTCTCCCAGCAGCCTCAGGAGCAGTGGATTAAATCTCCACAATCAACTTGATGTACGCTGCAACTCTGGAATACCTGAATAGACAACGAATCATCCCAAAACTGAGGCAGTGGACTCTGGGAGCAACTGTAGACTTGGGGTTTGCTTTCTGCATCTAATTTGTTTCTGGTTTTATGTTTATTTTAGTTTAGTATTTACAGTTTATTATCATTGGTGGATTTGTTTATTGATTTGGTTGCTCTCTTCCTTATTTATTTTTATATATATATATATATATCTTTTCCTTTTTCTTTTTGTGTGTATGTGTATGCTTCTTTGTGTGATTTTGTCTGTATAGCTTTGCTTTTACCATTTGTCCTAGGGTTCTGTCTGCCCATTTTTTTTTTTTTTTTAGTATAGTTTTTACTGCTTGCTATCATTGGTGGATTTGTTTTTTGGTTTGGTTGTTCTCTCTTTCTTTTTTTAAAATTACTTTTTAATTTTTTTTACTTTAATAATTTAAAAAAATTTTTTATTTTAATAACTTTATTTTCTTCCTTCCTCCCTCCCTCCCTCTCTCTTTCTCTCTGTCCCTTTCTTTCCTTCCATCTTTCTTTCCTTCCTTTCTTCTTTCTTTCTTTCTTTCCCTTCCTTCCTTCCTTCCTTCTGGCCAGATGTCAGGCCTCAGCCTGTGAAGTGGGAGAGGCAAGTTCAGGACATTGGGCCACCAGAGACCTCCCAGCTCCACATACTATCAAATGGTGAAAGCTCTCTCAGAGATCTCCATCTCAACGCTAAGACCCAGCTCTACTCAACCACCAGAAAGCTACAGTGCTGGACACCCTATGCCAAACAATTAACAAGACAGGAACACAACCCTACCCATTAGCAGAGAGGCTGCCTAAAATCATAATAAGGTAGCAGACACCCCATAACACACCACAGGACACAGTCCTGTCCACCAGAAAGACAAGACCCAGCCTCATCCACCAGAAAGAAGACAGAGAAACACACAGCAGATGAAGGAGCAAAGTAAAAACCCACCACACCAAACAAATGAAAAGGAAATAGACAGTCCACCTGAAAAAGAAGTCACAGTAATGACAGTACAGTGACCGAAAATCTTGTAAACAGAATGGAGAAAATACAAGAAACGTTTAATAAGGACCTAGAAGAACTAAAGAGCAAACAAACAATGATGAACAACACAATAAATGAAATTAAAATTCTCTACAAGGAATCAATAGCAGAATAACTGAGGAAGAGGAACAGATAAGTGACCTGGAAGATAAAATAGTGGAAATAACTACTGTAGAGCAGAATAAAGAAAAAAGAATGAAAAGAATTGAGGACAGTCTCACAGACCTCTGGGACAACATTAAACGCACCAACGTTGGAATTACAGGGATCCCAGGAGAAGAAGAGAAAAAGAAAGGGGCTGAGAAAATATTTGAAGTGATTATACTCGAAAACTTCCCTAACATGGGAAAGGAAATAGTCAATCAAGTCGAGGAAGCGCAGACAGTCCCATACAGGATAAATCCAAGGAGAAACACGCCAAGACACATATTTATCAAACTATCAAAAATTAAATACAAAGAAAAAATATTAAAAGAAGCAAGGGAAAAACAACAAATAACATACAAGGGAACTCCCATAACGTTAATAGCTGATTTCTCAGCAGAAACTCTACAAGCCAGAAGGGAGTGGCAGGACATATTTAAAGTGATGAAAGGGAAAAACCTACAACCAAGATTACTCTACCCAGCAAGGATCTCAATGAGATTCAACAGAGATAATAAAACCTTTACAGACAAGCAAAAGCTAAGAGAATTCAGCACCACCAAACCAGCTTTACAGCAAATGCTAAAGGAACTTCTCTAGACAGGAAACACAAGAGATGGAAAAGACCTAAAATAACAAACCTAAAACAATTAAGAAAATGGTAATGGGAACATACATATTGATAACTACCTTAAATGTAAATGGATTAAATGCTCCAACCAAAATACACAGATTGCCTGAATGGATATAAAAAGAAGACCATATATATGCTGTCTACAAGAGACCCACTTCAGACCTAGTGACACATACAGACTGAAAGTGAGGGGATGGAAAAAGATATTCCATGCAAATGGAAATCAAAAGAAAGCTGGAGTAGCAATTCTCATATCAGACAAAATAGACTTTAAAATAAAAACTATTACAAGAGACAAAGGACACTACATAATGAACAAGGGGTCAATCCAAGAAGAAGATATAACAATTGTAAGTATTTATGCACGCAACATAGGAGCACCTCAATACATAAGGAAAATCCTAACAGCCATAAAAGGGGAAATCGACAGTAACACAATCATAGTAGGAGACTTTAACACCCCACTTTCACTAATGGACAGATCATCCAAAATGAAAATAAATAAGGAAACACAAGCTTTAAATGATACATTACACAAGATGGACTTAATTGATATTTATAGGACATTCCATCCAAAAACAACAGAATACACTTTCTTCTCAAGTGCTCATGGAACATTCTCCAGGATAGATCATATCTTGGGTCACAAATCAAGCCTTGGTAAATTTAAGAAAATTGAAATCGAATCAAGTATCATTTCTGACCACAATGCTATGAGACTAGATATCAATTACATGAAAAAATCTGTAAGAAATACAAACACATGGAGGCTAAACAACACACTACTTAATAACCAAGAGATCACTGAAGAAATCAAA
>NC_041222.1:29252823-29253388 GCF_002837175.3 Physeter macrocephalus
AAGCACAACCTTCTGAGACTGAACCAGGAAGAAATAGAAAATATAAACAGACCAATCACAAGCACTGAAATTCAGACTGTGATTAAAAATCTTCCAACAAACAAAAGCCCAGGACCAGATGGCTTCACAGGCAAATTCTATCAAACATTTAGAGAAGAGCAAACACGTATGCTTCTCAAACTCTTCCAAAATACAGCAGAGGGAGGAACACTCCCAAACTCATTCTACGAGGCTACCATCACCCTGATACCAAAACCAGACAAAGATGTCAGAAAGAAAGAAAACTAGAGGCCAATATCACTGATGAACATAGATGTAAAAATCCTCAACAAAATACTAGCAAACAGGGCTTCCCTGGCGGCACAGTGGTTGAGAGTCCGCCTGCCGATGCAGAGGATAAGGGTTTGTGCCCTGGCCCGGGAAGATCCCACATGCCGCGGAGTGGCTGGGCCTGTGAGCCATGGCCGCTGAGACTGCGCATCTGGAGCCTGTGCTCCGCAACGGGAGAGGCCACAACAGTGAGAGGCCTGTGTACTAAAAAAAAAAAAAAAAAAAAAAAAAAAAA
>NC_041222.1:29254959-29255230 GCF_002837175.3 Physeter macrocephalus
CCACTCTCACCACTATTATTCAACATAGTTTTGGAAACTTTAGCCACAGCAGTCAGAGAAGAAAAAGAAATAAAAGGAATCCAAATGGGAAAAGAAGAAGTAAAGCCGTCATTGTTTGCAGATGACATGATAGTATACATAGAGAATGCTAAAGATGCTACCAGAAAACTACTAGAGCTAATCAATGAATTTGGTAAAGTTGCAGGATACAAAATTAATGAACAGAAATCTCTTGCATTCCTATACACTAATGATGAGAAATCTGAAAGAG
>NC_041222.1:29256245-29278981 GCF_002837175.3 Physeter macrocephalus
AGAACAGTAAGGAGGTTCCTTAAAAAACTAAAAATAGAGTTACCATATGACCCAGCAATCCCACTACTGGGCATATACCCAGAGAAAACCATAATTCAAAAAGACACATGCACCCCAATGTTCACTGCAGCTCTATTTACAAGAGCCAGGTCATGGAAGCCACCTAAATGTCCATCGACAGAAGAATGGATAAAGATGTGGTACATATATACAATGGAATATTACTCAGCCATAAAAGGGAATGGAATTGGGTCATTTGTAGAGACATGGATGGACCTAGAGACTGTCATACAGACTGAAGTAACTCAGAAAGAGAAAAACGAATATCGTATATTAACACAAATATGTGGAATCTAGAAAAATGGTGTAGGTGAACTGGTTTGCAAGGCAGAAATAGAGACACAGTTGTAGAGAACAAACGTAGGGACACCAAGGGGGGAAAGTGGGTGTGGAGGGGCGATGGTGGTGGGATGAATTGGGAGATTGGGATCGACATATATACACTAGTATGTATAAAACAGATAACTAATAAGAACCTGCTGTATAAAAAATAAATAAAATTCAAAACAAAACAAACAAACAAACTGCCTGACTTAACCCTTGGAATAGATGAAATGGAAAACCTTCCTTGATTGGCCTTGATGACAAAGTCCAATTCTCTTGAAATTCAGTCTGTGGCTTCTAATTTCTTCCTGACTGTGGCTATTAATTCTAGGGAACATAAGGGATTTGAATATAGCTACTGCATCTCTAGGCAAGGCCATGTAGCTGAAAATTCCTTGATACGGGTAGAGAAGAAAGAATTGTGCAATTTCAGTGAGATTCATTTCATACTCTCCAAAGCCAAGGACATGACTCAGCAGAAGACTGGGAGATTCCAAGACAAAGGACTAGATGGATAAGAAAAGGTATTCACAGAAATAATATTTTCTTTTCCACAGCATTTAGGTAACTGGACAGTTTACAGCTTATGTTGTTGAAGATAACTACTGCACACTAAAGGGGAAAATAGCATGTAGGAAATAATATTTGTATCTATGATTCAGGATGATAGAGAAGGTCACAGATGGACAAGAGTACTAAAAAAAAACCTTTTCATGAGGAATTCATCAGACACTGCAAAATGCTGCCATGCAGATTTTATTATATAAAAGATAATAAGAAAACCAGGAACCCATGTTTTATATATGGACTGAAAAAATTGGCCAGGAATAGTCCATCACAGTTTTTCTCAAATTTTAACATGCATCAGAATCACGTGGAGGCTGGGTCCCTTTCTCCCCCTCCCCCAGCCCCTGCCCAGAGTTTCTGATTTAGCAGGTCTGTGGTGGTGCCCAAGAATTTATGTTTCTTAAAATACAGGTGATGCTGATGTTGTTGGTTCAGGTCTAATACTTTGAGAACTGCTAGTTTATCACAAGGTCCACATTATACTGGATACACACACACTTGTTGCAAATTATGGCAATTTAGTTAACTCTCTATTGTTGACTTTGGAAATGATACTCTCCTCACCAACCTAATAACCAAAAATAAGACTACTCAGGGGCTTCCCTGGTGGCGCAGTGGTTGAGAATCTGCCTGCTAATGCAGGGGACACGGGTTCGAGCCCTGGTCTGGGAGGATCCCACATGCCGCGGAGCAACTGGGCCCGTGAGCCACAACTACTGAGCCTGCGCGTCTGGAGCCTGTGCTCCGCAACGAGAGGCCCCGATAGTGAGAGGCCCGTGCACCGCGATGAAGAGTGGCCCCCACTTGCCACAACTAGAGGAAGCCCTCACACAGAAACGAAGACCCAACACAGCAAAAATAAATAAATAAATAAATAAACTCATACCCCCAACATCTTCTTTAAAAAAAAAAAAAAAGACTACTCAGGAAGAAGTTATGGCTAGTCAGGTAAGGAGACAATCTATTTTACAGCACAAATATGTGTTTGGGCATTTGACAGAGACAACCAATGAGGTACATCTAGCAAGTAGGAAACAACATTGCCTTTAAAAGCCTTTACCTATCTTGAGGCAGACATGAATTTTGTTTCTTGTACTCAAAGAGAACACCCTTTGGATCTCTCTGTACCTTACACATTACCCAGGGTCCCATTCTCATTCTTCTTTTCTCACTATTCACTTTCCCTGAGTTTTCTTACCCACCCCATGGCCTCATTAAAAAAAAATCTATATATCTCTATCTATATATCTGTCTGTCTGTCAGTGGTTAGTAACTTTGTTCAGGTTAAGAAATTCCTTTGAGGTTTCCCTGGTTACACAGAGGTTAAGAATCCGCCTGCCAATGCAGGGGACACGGGTTCAAGCCCTGGTCTGGGAAGATCCCACATGCCGCGGAGCAACTAAGCCCGTGTGCCACAACTACTGAGCCTGCGCTCTAGAGCCTGTGAGCTATAACTACTGAAGCCCGCACGCCTAGAGCCTGTGCTCCTCAACAAGAGAAGCCACTGCAATGAGAAGTCTGCTTGCCGCAACTAGAGAAAGCCTGCTTGCAGCAACGAAGACCCGACACAGCCAACAATTTAAAAAATAAAGTAAATTCATTAAAAAAAAAGAAATTCCTTTGGGAATTTAATTAATGCTATAGACACTTCATAAAAATAAACATATATATGTATACATATACATTTTATATCCAATTCAAGACATTCAGAGATTCTCACTCAAGTCCATAGGCCCCAGGTTGAGAATCCCTACTTGTATGCTAATGTTTCAAAAATATGTATCTTCAGCCTGAATTTTTATTCTGAGCTTCAGTAGTACATATCCAAATATCTACTTAACATCTGTATTTGGATGTCACACAATTGCCTCAAAATCTACGTGTATTGAGGAGTGACTGCTTAATAGGGATGGGGTTTACTTTTGGGGTGATGAAGAAGTTCTGGAACTGGATAGTAATGATGGCTGTGCAACACTGTGAACATACTTAATGTCACTGAATTGTACACTTTCAAATGGTAAATTTTACATAATGTGCATTTTACAATAAAGAATCTACATTTACAAAACTGAAATTATCTCTATTCTCCACCTCCCACACACCCAAAATTTGTGCTTTCTCTTATATTTCCTGTCTTTGAACATGTTACTAGTCTTACCATTTACCTAGTTGCCCAAGCCAGAAACCTGAGAGTCATCTCTGACAATGCTCTCTTTCATTCTCCCACTTACAATTAATCATGAAATTCTGTACGTTCTTCCTCATAAATAAAAAGTTAACTTGGAATAGTCCTCTACAACTATCCCCAAAGCTTCTACTTAAGTTCAGGCCACCATCATAAGCCTCACAGTCTCCAGTTTCGTACCTTCCCACCCTCCACCTCAACCCCCCTTCAACTGTCTCTTCTTATCTTGCCAGAGTGAGTTATCTTTGCTTAAAAACCTACCATTGCCTTCAGGATAAAGTCTAAATTTCTCTTCATGACCTGGCCTCTGCTTACTTCTCTAGTCTTATCTCTCACCATCCTCCTACACAAAGCCAAATGTCCAGTGACATAAGCTACCTGCAATTCCCAGCTCATTACCAACTTTATTTTTTTAAGCCAAGTGCCAAGTGCACATACTACTCCAAATTCCTAGAACTTCATTTCCCTCTGTTTAGACCTGGTTAAGCTCTACAGTTAAGATTCAGTTTACATCATCTTGCTCAGGAAGCCTTTCAGATGCCCCAAAGATTATGTCCTTACTATGAGCTCCCTTACTATGAGCTTCTATGTTCACTTGTATCTTAACATTTATACTTTAAGTTGAAGTCATCTGTCTCCTTTAAAGACCACATTATCCTTGAGGGTAGGGACTATATAGCAACGCACCTCCAGTGCCTAAAACAGTATCCAGCAGGTGGTATGTTCTAAATAAATATTTTTGAACGGAGAAGTGATGCCCTAGTGAATAATAGGAACCTTGATATCAGAAGTCACACAACTTTCCAGTGACTTTCTACCTTACTCTGTTAAAAGCCAAAGTCATTACCATGGGCTCTGACTTCTTCTCCTACTATTCTCCCCTTCATTCACTCTGTTCCAGCCACACTGAAACTATGACTGGAAAAATATTTCAGCCAAGGAGCCATTTAAGCATGTGCAGGAAGGAAGGAACTAAAATATACTGAGCCTCCAGCATGTATCATGCCCTGTGCCAGGCACTTTCATGTGTCATATCATAGAATCCTCACAATCACTCCGGGACAAAGGCATTGCTCTATCACCATTTCACAACTAAGGAGACTAAGTCTTACAGTAGATTTCTGAATTTGAACAGAGGGAAAGCTTTATTGGAAAGAGTCCATAGTGGTGACTTTTCCTTCCCTAGATACCTTTTATGCTGGTTATTCTGTTTGCTGTGCCTCCTCCCAGCCAACTCCCTCTGCCCTGTTCTGGGAAGCTGACCTCTATGACCTACATTACCCAGACTACCTAGCCCCTGGGCTTCTTGAAGGTGGTAGCTGGAGACCAGAGGGCAAGAGGAGAAAGGTTAGGGCATTTATTTCTCTACTTCCATGCTGCCTTGTCTAAGTTCTTGCTCTTGTCAGGCAGTCCGTCTTTCAGATTGTAGTTCTAACTGGGCCCTGGTAGCAACACTTCCCTTTCTTTCCCTTGAGGCCTAGGAGTGCTACTGACTCACCACTTTTGGGTTTCACCATTTTTTTCTAGTTTCTGTTAACACTGACCATACCTCTGTAAATCATCCTTTGGTAAAAATCTCTTCAATTAAATTCTTTTGAATGCACAAACTTTTTCTGCAAGGACTCTGACTGATACACTAGGAAAACAATAAATAGCATGTTATTCTTCTCCTTTGTTCTTACATTCATTCAATTTCCAGTATCTACAGTCAAGTCTCCTTCCTCTCCTCTAATCTGAATCTTCCCATACTTCCATGTCTACATGGCCTTCTAAGAAGTCTCTCTAAATACTCTATTACCTACAGAGCAACGCTGCTGTTACCATTATTATGCTGAATCTAGTGTGACATTAGCACTCTGTTGTCCTTGTGTTAGTCTGACCTTGCTGGCAGGGCAATAAGCTCATTAGGGGTAGGGAACTTTAGCAATTATAATCTCCAAACAAACATATTTTAGCTCGAAAGAACCTTAGAGTTTACCTTGTCTAACCACCTTATTTTACAGATGGGAAGGTTCAGGCTCACATAGGGAAAGACTCTCTCACAGCTGTACAGTGGCAGACTTAAGTTCATCATCTAGATTCTCTCTATTACTTCACCATGCTGTGATACTGTGCTAGGTACTTAGTAGGCACTCAACATGCTGATAACCCACTCCTAAATTCATACAAGGGTTTTTGTTTTGTTCAGTGCTAGGCTCCATGCCTAGATGAGTACCTGGCACATATTATGTGTTCAGCAAATATTTATTGATCTTGAACCCAGGACACAGCAAGACAAGTTCCTTGGAAGTTATCAGAGCTCAGAGGATCATTTGTAATAATGACAATAATCCCTTATACATGTACAGTATAGTTTTCAAAGCGTTTTCACATTTAAATAAGCCCATTTGATCCCTCTGAAGTAAACATGGCAGGAATTCATAGTCCATTTAATAGATGCAAGCAACAGCCTCTGAAAAGTTAAAAGTCAAGGTCCCCTGAGAAGTATGTAGCAGAGCTGAGACTACTGTTCATGTTTTCTGACTCCCACTTCAATACCATCTTCACTACTCCATGTTGCTTCTTCAGCTTAGCCATTCTGCTTCAAGATATGTGAGGTGCATTCACGGAGCTAGTCCAAATATTCACAATGACTAGGTGAGTTATATACTTATGCCGATAGAAATGATTTTGCTTTTTAAAAAATCCACTATTAAAGGTACTTCTATTCTACTTCTGATTAGATACAGCCTGCAGAATACCCACAACTCTTGATACTACAAGGCCTGTTATTTCCCACAGAGAAGAGGGTTACGATCTATGCATTCTGGAGTGAAGGAGATGGCACTTTTGAGACATCACTTCTGGTACAGACCAGAGCCAGGCCCTTTTAAAACCAGCTGTTCAAAGAGAAACAACGCCTTGTTCTTGGCCTGATCCCACCAGAGGGGAGTTGGCACACGATTTCTTCAAGATCAAATGCACCAGGAAGCTAACTGCAGATATTTTGATTGAATTCTCTTATAAAAAACACTTTAATACAGACTTCACCCTGGGTTTTAGCTACTAGTATGATCTCTGATCTTAACTAGGGCATCACAGAAACCAAAGATAACCTAAACATATATAACATATAACCAACCTCTTTGGATTTCAGTTTCCATTAAGAGCTCGAAGTATTGGCACAGAAAATTACCAAAAGTCTTGTATCAGGGATCACAACTCAAGTGTCTACCACATACCAGGGAAATAATGTAAAGCTCAGAATGACAAAATAAGGAGTAATGGAGTCTATAATGAACTACAGAAAACTAATTTGCTAGTTGCTTCTCAGCTCCAGCCACCTGTCACTTTGTGGGAATGTCAGCTAAGAGTTAATAGTTATTCTGATTTTTTTCCTCAAAAGCTAGAAACATTTTTAAAACGTAAAATCTGGTTTTAAAAAGTTAGCTACTGATTCAAATCTGCAAGCCTTTTGTAAGCTAGTCAGCCAGAGTTTGACTTTTCCTTATGAAGTAGGTTTCCTGCTCCATATGACAGAGGAATGAGAGCAAATGTGCCACTTTCAAGTCAAATATGGTACAGGATTCATGGCTTCCCTCTCAGACAATCTGGATAGTGCTGGAAAAGTGGACAAAACTCCCTGAGTTAATTGGAATGTACCTTAGCTGGAGGTTGTGGGGGTATCTGCTTTATGAGGTAACCAGATAAATGGATGCCCTCTGGGAGGTATTTGGGGGATAAAGATCCCCTTTGCTGGGTATCTGGGCAGGTAAGTCTTCTCTGGAGCATCTAGGAAACCCGTATACTCGAGTATGGGGATGGGGAGTACTGGGAGAACAGTTTACAAGAAAGTATGAAGACGGACAGCTGTTGGGAAGTATACAGCGTGCTAGGAATGCGAGATAGTATGGGGGTACGGTCTCCAGTGTTGGGAGGGGAAAGGCGATACCCTCTCCTCGGGCGCCACCTTCGGGCGCCTCTTGCTCACCATCGCTCCGCAGCTACCGACTCCAGCGACCGCCATCTTAACGCACCTTTGTGCGCAGGTGCCCCGGAGCCACACGATCCGGCCAGAGTAGAGCCCCGCCTCCGGCCACGCCCCTCCACCCCAAGCCCGCCTCCAACCACGTCCCCTTTCTCAGAAATCTGCCCCCTCTCCCCCAGCGGTTTGAGGCTCCACCACTTGGGGGGGGGGGCGGTGGCGGGTGGAGAGCAGGAAGGGACCACTTGTCTAAAACCTATCATTATATATGGAAGTCATTTCTACAGCTTTCTACACTTTAACAGAATTATCAGACCCCAAAGCCTGCTATAAGATAATTTATTACAGACTAGCCAATAATCTCTTGTAACAATGGCACATACAACAATTTAAAACAGCAAAGATTCCTAGTTTCTTATTTCACGTAATGGCCAATGGACAATGCAGAGTCCTCAGGAAGTCCAAGAGGCTGCTACTGAGGTTATAGAAGGCCCTTCTCTGAGCAAGGGGCCTGGGAAGTCCGCATGACCTTCTGGAAAAAGTTTGTCTCTGATCTCCCAGGGAGTGTTGAGGCCCCCCCCTTCATCCAGCCGGTACAGAGGAATCACAGTCCAAGTTCCTTCTGTAGGGTTGAACGTCTATGAGGGGAACTGCAGCTGACCTAGATGAAAGGGAGTGAGGACAAAGGCTGGATTCTTTCTGCAAGGGGGAGGACTGCCAGAAGGCAGTGGCCATAGGTGAAGAGGACTCTCTAGATTGATTTCCACAACTTTTGGCTTTGTTCAGGGCTTATTCACGAAGAAAATACAGTCCTCTCTCCTGGATCCTTCAACTAGCTCTCAGGTACATACACTTAAGAAGAGCCTCTCATGTCCTGAAGCATCACTCCTCTTCCTAAAGGAGTGAGGTAGGAGGACTCCTGGGGACTCCTGGGCAGGTGGCCCCTGGTGCTTGGGTTCCAAAGAAATTCTGCTCAGGGCTCTGAAGCACCGTGGGAACCTGGTTCTACTCATGACAGATAATCTGGGCAAGGGATTAGCAGAGCTCATTTCTGAAAGGTTTCTGGTTCAGTTTCAATGCCTTGTACTCACTTGAGCTACTCTACACCAGTAGATTCTGCTCAAGGGACAGGCTGAATTCTATTCTGTGTGCTCCTGCCCTGGCCATACTCCAATCCAGACCGCAGGGCTCAGCAATACCTGTAGACTCAAATGATTACTTACCTAATTAGGCACAAGCTCCAGGCCCTCTAAACTTGTTCTTCTAATGATTGGTATGTACGGATCTAACTGGATAAGGTGTGGTATGGAGAGGGGTAGAGAAGGGGTGTGGGAGTGGAAGAACCTCTGCCAAGAATGGCTGACACTCTCAGAAACGTCTGCCCCTCTGTGGAAAATCTCCCTGCCTGGTAACCCCCCACAGCCCAGCTCCCAGCATCACAGACCTGCTGGTCAGGGACTCATGACCCTTTCTATGCAAAGCCATACTCGCACCACCCCAAACTTTTCCTTAAACGGCCTTAACAGAATGAGTCAGCCTCTTGACTACGAGGACCCTAAGATACACAGTAACTCCCATTAGCCCTGACTTGTGGAACTGGTGCCATCTGGTTGGCACAGGAGCCTAGGTGCTCAGCTCCCCTCCTCCACGGAACGAGACTCCGATTTGAGCTTCACGAACTCTCGGGCCACTTCGTCATTGCTCCTCTGAGACAGAATCCGGAGAATGGTCATGCCTGTCTCATCCATGTGGATCTTCTGGCCCAAGGGGCACCAACAGGCACAGCTGCCCTTGGCTGCCACGTCCCTCAGAGGCATCACAGCCAGCCCCAGAACACGATCCTCCCGGGCAAAGCAGTAATCCTTCACACATATTTGCAACTCATAGGCTTCTGGCCCCTCTTCATTTCCCAGGAGGCTGTGAGCACAGGGTAGATGGAAGGTGGGAGACCAGAGCTGAGGACGTCCTCAAATGAATTCACCCCAGCTGCCATCCAGCCCATCCCTTCTCTCCCCTCTCAATTCTTATGCCCCAGATCACCCCCATCCCAGAGTCCTTCAGGCCCCCATCCCATAACTTACAAGTGAAATGTCTCATTGTACTTGGGGGCCCAGTTGTTGCTTTTTGACTTGGTTGTGAACTTCCTCTTCTTATCACTTTGGTGAGGGCCAACCATGGTTACTTCCACAAAGGGCCGGAACATACCGGCTGTCTGCCACTTGAGGTCATTGGCAGCCACCACTGCACAAACATGGGAAACCTGTGAGAGATCCCATCAAGCATTCCCAGTTCTTGAGCCCCGGGTGGCATTCCCCTTGGAGGAGGGCTAAGCTGAAAGGCTGGGATAAGCAGTCCCTGCCTTTGACTGATGAGGCCACTGGGCAAGAAAAGGTCTGAGGTCTGTAAGTCCATGCCACTCACCTTTCACTGTGACCTTGTGCTCCCCAGTTCCAGGATGTGTAAACAAGTCCACCTGAATAGAGACTTCTCCCACAGGATCATCCACACCGGACCCTGAGGGACAGATGGACAGATGATTCCCCCATTGGAGAACTTTAAGACTTTAGGCCTAATTATTCCGGGTAAAGCCGTGGAGTTGGGAGGCTACTATCCTACATCCTAAAGCAAGAAGTAATCACCCACAGAAGCTATGGGGAAGTAAGTAACGGGAGAAGGAAAAGAACGGGGATAAAGAATGAGACTATGTATTAAAATACAAATCAGGGTGACAACATCTTAGGCGAAACCTCTTCCAAAACTGCACCTGGAATCTCTCAGGTTCCCCAAACCTCTCCTAGCCTGCAGAATTTTTCATTGAAAGATGCTGGAAAAGGGCAGTGCTGCCACCCTGTGTTTTTGTCTGAGAGTTATGTCCACCCCATGGTGTCTCAGCAGAACAATGCGGGTCCCATCTAGCCAAAAGCAGCACCTTCCCGCCTGCGGAGGCCCCTTCTTGGGAGGCTGCCCCGTACAGAGTGACTTTTTCCTACTCAAACCTGGACCTCTCTGCAAACAGCTCCCCAGTCCCTCTGGCCAATTTTCAGCCTCCCCTCAGCAGAGGCCTCACTCTATTTTGGGAAAACACCAGTACCCTACACCCCAGATAAAACTTCTTTGTCCTTAGATGGAGGGGTGGGGGAATTCTGAGGACAGCTATTGTTAACCCTGTCTCAGACTGTATGAATACACTGCCCATCTCTGAAACTTGGGATAGAGCCTCTGAACTTTGACACCTGGTTCCCCCAGCCCCAACATAAGCAGCTCATTCTAGTTCACAGGGGACAGTGTTAGCCCATATTAGATTCACATCTGCATGGTATATAACGTACCCTTTTCCGGCTGAATGTCCTCATTAGCAGTAAACCTAATACCTTTCCCATCATGCACTGAGTGAGGACAGGCAAGTCAAGAGGCAGCAGCAATAGGACAGAGAAAGAAGAATCAGTTAGAGGTCTAAGGAGTGAACAGCCATTCAGAGCAGCTCTACACATATTCTGAGGGAGCACAGAGATGGGGTAGGGTGGAGAGAGAGAGGTCAAAGAACTGGGGTCAATGCTCAAATGCTCCAAATTATACTTAACAGTTTGAAGATCAACCAAATCATGGACGGAAGCAGTAGAACATACAGAGAGAAGGTTTCTGAGACCCACAGGGCACAAAAGAGAAAGTTGTAGGCTCTAATTTCCTAGGCCCTTAAATGAGAAAGCAGTGGGTAGAAAACGTACACTCACAGTTGCATCCTCCCTGCAGTCACCACCCCTGCCTGCTGTTACTTCATGTGTGCCCATTCCAGCCTCTCCTCATCTTTATATGTAGCTTAAAGCTCAATGTTTCCAAAAGGCCTTTTGGATTAACTCCTATCCTCCCTGATGTTACAGGCCTTTACATGTACTCAGCTCTGTGAAAGATCCCCGTCTCCTTGAGCAAGGCTCATAACTTCTCTTGCTCTGTCTTCTTCTCACTCTGGACTTGAAATAAGAACATACGTGCAAAACGGAGCAGTACTGCAGGTCCCTTGTATTTTTCACCTTCCATCAACTCTATCCTAACTGCTTAGACCCCTCTTCCCCTCTGGGTCAGCTCTGTGCTCCAGATCCACAGCTCAGTAAGGCCTAAGCCTTCCCACTCCCCCCCTCCACCAGGTTCACTCCTCCAGACAGCATGCCCAGGTTTCCCTGGAAGGAGCAACAACAACTACGCCTTGAAGGTCCTTTCCAGGAGGACCTTCCCAGGGTGAGGGTCAGAATTTCAGTCTGAGCCATGTCTAGGCAGATGTGTTTTGTTATGAATGGGCCTGCCTGGAGGCAGGGAGGGGTTCTGAGAACTGGAAGTCACTGGGAGGAAATCAGCTGCCTGGGTTCCCTGTGCACTAGCATCACCCATGAGGCCGGAGTCTCAGCTCTGCGGAGCCCCATGATCTGCATCCTCCCTTCAACTGCTCCCGTGGTTTGCCTTTCTTAGTCTTCTCCTCACCCACACTGGAGAACCTGGAAAGTCTTTTGCTTTCTCTCCCCTGGACAGCTTCCAACTTAGGCTCCCAAAGCTATGAGTCTTCATGAGTGTCTCAACCACTCATTCTCAAGGCTTCCTCACAGATTTTTCCTACCAAACAGGGTATACTCCTTGAGCTCAACACACATGCACTGGCCAGATGATGTCTGGGAAAAGAAAGCTCAGGCACATTTCCCAGGTCTCTGTGATTCTCCTATCTGGTATGGGTGTGGGGTGGGGGTAAGTACTGGGATCCATCAAGAAATCCTGGTGTCTGAGTTTGAAGGGCTTTCTGAAGAAGTACTTGGATCCTCCCTGAGGGCTACAGGATACTAACTCCCTAGGGACAGAGATGTATCAGGGAGGGGAGGGGGGGACCCAAAGCCCTTAGGCCTTACCCTGGGCAATCTGTGAGCGCACAAAGGTCTTGATGAGTGTGTCTGTGGTCTGTGTGTACAGAGACAGGGCATAGCGTAGGGACTGCAGATCTGGGCTCTTCTCCAGGAAGGTTTTCTTCAGCCCATTGCCTCCTGCATGAAAGTATTGCTGAAAGACAAGAATAACTGCTAACTGCTACTGCCTCATCCCCTTAGAGAGGCAGCTCTCCAACAATGTAACTCAGAGAAATGACATCTGAGCAGAGGCTCAGTGAAGATGCTGGAAGAGGGTGGTGAGGCATTCAATAAACAACAATATCAGGAATACCACACAGAGCCAGAGTCATAGTCTCTCAGGTGAAGAGTATTATTTGAATATCTGGCAGGAGTGGTAAGGGATGGCCACGTTTCTGGACGTGATGCTTGAAGGATGAATCCATCTGGACAAAGATATGCGACAGAAGCATTTCAGGAAGAGAGTAGTCAGAAGTGTTGCTTTACCCCTGGGAACCCTTAGAGCACTTTAAACCTATGACATACCTCTCCAAAGTGCCCTAAATCACAGCCCACACGTACCTGCCTTATTTATCACTTTACCAGGTTATAAGTATCTTGATGCTAGGAACCATATCTGATTCTCTCTGCATCCTTCATAGTGTATAGTGCCCAGAACACATGTTGCCTGGTTGAATAAATGAATGTGTAAGAGGAAAAAAAGTCCTTCGAAACCCAAATGATTTTAAACATAAGTGAAGAGGTCAGCCAGATGTCGGGTATTAGGATCTGGAAGATTAATTCCCCGTGGGAAATATTCATGAATGACAATGAGGTACAAAGTGAACTAAACTGTCCACAGAACCTAAGAATAATGTTCTAGGTCCGTGGCGATTCACCTGAGACCCACAGGAGGTACCTTTTTGGTTGGTCCCCAGCAGGAATATGGAATAGCAGAGAAAGATATGGACACAGAAATCACTCTCTTCTGGATGTGGGGTGGCAAGAGCCCGAGGGACACCTAATCTGGCAGAATGGAATGCCAGGACCAAGAAGGTGTGGTAGTAAGGTTGTCTGGAGGAGGGGGAGGTCTCCACCTTGATGGTGTCCAGGGCGAGGTCAAGGACAGCACACTGCTTTGGAGTGAGACTCCGGGTTTCCTCTCGCGCCATGTGGTCCTAGAACCCCAGAGAAAGCAACAGCATCAGGACAGCTTATGGCTGTCATCAAAGTCTTTCCCCCACCTGTCAGCCACAGCTACATGTTCCTCTCCTTCCCCTCTGCTTCAGTCTTCAAAGCTCAAATTTCCTTCCTTCCAGGAAACCCCCAGCCTCAGAAGGACCCCACACATCCAGAGTACCTTGAGTTTGGAAAGGTGGCTCAGCTCCTTGGCAGCAGTGAAGATCAACTGGGTGCCCTGGGCAGAGAGCAAATCAGTCAAAAGCAGAGAACTCCAAACTCAATCAGGAAGCATGGAGCAGGTTTAGGGAGACACAGCAGGATGAAGTGGAAGGGAGGTGTCCTTACCGTCTGGTCAGTAAGTGGGGGCAGAACAATCATCCTCTCCATTGTATTCATTACCACCCGCCAGAGCTCCTTCAGTACCCGCTTCAGGACCGTCTTCTCACACACAGTGGCAAAAAGTGTGAGGCTGCAGGACCAGGCAACAGGTAAGGATGGGGTGAGTGCTTGAGAGCTCCCCCTCCCTGAGAGGCTCCTCTGTCTGACTGCTTCTGCCCTGTTCGTCCCTACAGGACAGACAGTCCTCAGTGCTGTACTCACTTGCCATCCAGGAAGTCCATGAGGGGCCGGAGCACACTATCTGCATCTTGAGTCACTGAGGCCCGGGCGCTGGGGGATGCATTCCCTGGGCCCCGCACCTGGCCCAGGATGTCGGCCATTTGTTGAACACACTCATCAATCCGCACCTGGAAACTACACATGTGCCCACAGTGCAGCCCTCCCTGCCCCAAAAGCACACTGTCCCTAAAGCAGCACCAGCTATTTGGTCCCACTCCAGTATACTCATGGTGTAGCTCCCACAGGGACAGCCAGCAGGAAGAGGGGGAAGATCCACATATGTGCAGCTGGGTGGATGAGTGTGGGGCACGGGATCTGGGATTGGCCAGGCACCACACCTGGCTCTGAGGGCGTGTGTTCTGGGACCACCGACCTGTTTCCAAACACCATGCTGAGCTCATCCAGAACCGTACTCAGTTTCACCTGCAGCTCCTTCAGACTGTCTGCAGCTTCAGGGTCCAACTGTATCCACAGGAGGCAGGCTTGGCTAAGCTGGTTCTCTTATGCTTTCCTCCCTTCCTGTGTCCCCACTCCTCCCTCCTAGGGCCTCTATCCCAATGCCTACTCAAATCTCTCAGCTCAAACCACTCCAGACCCCAAGCTAAACTCCTGGTCTATATCCAGTCAGGAGAGAGTGGAGTTCTGTGGCCAGGGAGCTCAGGAACAAAGGGAAAGTGCAGCAACCCCATACCTTAAGACTTACCTCCTTGCCTCCCATGGCCTCAAACATTTTCTCCAGCTGGACCCTCAGTTGCTGCATGTTGTTCATCAGGATGCAAGGCTTTGGGGACAGAGGGAGGTGTTGAGTTTGGCTCCATTCAGCACAGAACTCATCAGTCTAGAGTCCCTCCCTCTCTCACATTACTCCAAAAGCCACAGGGAATTTACAACACATATTACATGTGTCTCTCCCTAAGCACTGAGATCTGGAACCAATGCAGACAGCTCTCCTTGAATGAAGACTAGAAGCAAATGTTTCTGCTTTTAAGCTGGGTGGTGGGCCCCAGGTGTTCATGGGATTACCCTTTATAACTCTCTGAATGTATTAAAAAGAAAGAAAGAAAGACTAAGCAAAGGCCTAGCTCAGTAGAGAATAAACTACCAAATGGAGGCACAAAGGAACTCCTCATCAGGTTCTTATTATTTTGTGGCATAATCTCAAGCACAGCCCTGCTGGGAATCACAAATCAGGAGAATCACCCCACCCTTAGCTCTGAGGAGAGCTTCAAAAGCAAAAAGCCTAACCCTCACCATTTTCTCCTTTGTGCAATAAGCTGGGAAGTTCTTTGATAAGATGTCTGCATATTCCATCAGCACCTTCCCGATGGTCTGAGAAAAGAGGAGAAAAGGAAAGGAGAGGGAACCCTTAGCTCTACCCACAAGGATCTTACCTGAGGTTGTACTTCTCATCCCAGAACAGTAACAAGAGGTATGCAAAGGGGAATGTCAAAGTAAGGGACAAATCTCCCTCTCAACCCCAGAAGAGCACTGAAACAAACCCACCTGTCTGCCCCAGACTCAAGTAAAGGAGAATGGGGTAATGCCAGGCTTAACCCAAAGGCTATCACAAAGAGGGGTGGAGCTCAGGCCTGTGGCTAGGCTGTGAGTGTGATGGAGGTAAGAGGGGAGGGGGAGGGAAGGTCATGGTCACCTTAGCAAATCTCCTCATGTAGTGGGCAAGGATGTTGGGGTCTGGGCATTCCAACTTCCGGATGATCTCAAAGCTCTGATTGAGCTGTGTGAAGACGTCCACCACAGAGCAGGAAAAGAGTGCGTGCTCTGATGTCTGCTGGAACTAAGGAAGGCCACACACAGGGTCATCTTCAGCTGCTACCTTTTCCCAAGTCTGTAAGGTTCTAAAGGGCTCTCTGCCCAGCAGGGGTGGCTCAGCGGCCCTCGACAGCCCTCCTTACGGACTCCACAAGGCAGGGATAGCCATCCTGGCTAGAGCCCAGGAACTTCTGCTGATAGCTAATTGCTGGGAGACCTGGCCTGACCCCTGTGAAGCCCAAGCCCCCAACTTACCCCATCCTTCTTATCTCGTTCCAAGGCCCCATGCAGAAATTCCAGGGACACATCTTCATTCTCATCCAGCCACTGTAGGACAAACTGCTCAAACCACCTGCAGCCAGGCAGGAAAATTGGGGGTTGGAGCTAGTGGTTGGCATATACCATGTACCTGACTGTAAGGTTACTGGCCTTGTCCAACCCCTAAGCGCCCCTCTTCCCTCTGCAGCTCCCACATGACGACTCACGCTGGGTACTCAGGCACCTGCCCCTGGAGGGCAGGCAGATCCCGCATGTATTCATTGTGGAGCCACTTCACCTTGAAGTGCAGGTTCATGTAGTCAGCACTCTTACACAGCCGGTCTTTCTCATGCTCTAGTGGTGGGGAGGAAGGCTGGGTCAGGTCCTGGCAGTAGAGGACATGGTTCCTGAGCTTTCCCAAGGCGGCAGATCTAGTCAGGTGGCTCTATCAAACGTCTGAGAACAAGGGTGACTCCCAAGCACCTCCTCACAGCCATCTCTCTCTAACAGTGGGTACTCTGCTAAAAGCCTGGCCCAAATCTTTCTTTAGAGACTAAGCCAGACACCCAGATAAGGCCCACAGTCTTCCTGTGCTGGCTTTTGGAAATGCAAGTGAGGTACTGGCCTCTGGTGAAGAAGAGGAGAAAAGGACGTAGGTGCTAAGGCTGATTAGTGGGGAAACTGCCCAGGACTGGAGAGACATGACGGTTTTCCAGGGCTTTTCTAGTCCTAGTACCTGAGCCATTTCCTCAGATGGATTTAAATGAGATGAGCAGTCGTATATGACATAAATGGGTCACTGACAACCACACAGACACAGGGAAAACCAAAATGGGCCTGAGCTGACAGAATGAGCAGTTGAGCAGCCATGGTGTAACAGAATCTTGAAGTAAACTGAAGGGTCCCAGAGCAGAGCTGGGACACTGAAAAATGAACTCTGAAAGAAGTATGCAAATAAGTCAGTTTGGAAACACAGCCAGATGAAAGGGCCATCCTGCTACAGAAAATGGGATGCTTATGGACTTGAAAGGTTATATAGCTGAATCTGCAGAGCCTTCTGGGAAATCTAGGATAAAGCTCACCCACAGCTTGCCCAGAGAGTCTAGCACTGGCCACACCCACAGGCTTTCTTCATCTACCCCTTTAGAGATGAAGCATTAATTTGAACAATAAAAGCCAACTGTGTGCTTACATATAACAATGGTGAAAGCAAGCAAACTGGGGAGAGTACTGAGCAACAGAGAAGGGAAGATGATTGTCCTTGGGAACTCTACTGCTCAACTCAGAGTTGCCATGGGTTATGCTCCTCCATGTCAAGGCAGAACAGCCAGTCTAGGGCAGCTGGCCCTTGTGAATTAGTACAGCAGACACTCAAGGAGGAAATGGGAGCCCGGGATTCAGCCTCAAAAGGCTCCCTTGTCCCAGGAGTTTCATCTCCTGGCATTGTAGGCAGCACCATCTCAACCCGAAGTTGCTTTTGCAGTCTCTTCTATGAAGCAGTGAGCAAGAGAAGAGGAGACAGGTGTAAGACTAGAGGTAAAGGGAAAACGACCAAAAGTTCTTACCACCCAGAAAGAGGGCTGTTCGTATACGAGTGACAGTGGATGCTTGTGACAGAGCAGAGACACCAATGAACAATAAAGAAAGTGAAAAACTCAGGGACATCAGAGAGACTCTCTCAGGGCTTGCCCCTTCTCTCCCGCCCTGCTGGCCTTAAACCAGGCCAAGAACCTAGAAACGTAAAAAGGTACCACCAGCAGGGCCCTTCCTCCTTCCTGTTCAACAACCCACTAGAAGTGAAGCAGTGCTGCTCCATCACTCCAGAGCTCCCTAACTGCTTTCTTCTAGGGAACTTCAAGTAACTGTATTTACAGAGAATTCTCACTTTCTCTGTCAATCCATCATCTGTACTCAGGTCCAAAACCCCAATTTCTTTTTTTTTTTTTTTTTTTTTTTGTGGCATGCGGGCCTTCCTCTGTTGTGGCCTCTCCCGTTGCGGAGCACAGGCTCCGGACGCGCAGGCTCGGCGGCCATGGCTCACGGGCCCAGCCGCTCCGCGGCATGTGGGATCCTCCCATACCGGGGCGCGAACCCGGTTCCCCTGCATCGGCAGGCGGGCGCGCAACCACTGCGCCACCAGGGAAGCCCTAAAACCCCAATTTCTAATTAACTTCTGTGGTACAAAAACTAAGAGGATGATTGCTGAAACACTGGGCACACTTTAAACTATTCTAACAATAGTTAGACTCCCATGGAGTCATGATCCAGTAGTCGCTTGAGGTTGTTGACGGTGGGGTGTGGTGATCAGGGCGTGGTTAACCTGTCCAAAGGGGCAGAAGGGTATCTAAACCTTCTCCTGCCCATGACTGCCACAATCCTCCCTCCATTCATCTTTCATCCTTGGAGAGTTCTTTCAACCTCATGATTTCAACTTTCCAGCTTGCTGATATCTCCCCGGTTCTGGTAATGTCTATACAAGGCTTTGATGGAACATCTCACTTTGCCTGGGTTTAACTCCAGTCACCACCTTTTGCCATTTTAACATCTCCAGCTGAAGCTGAACAGAGTATACACACTAATCTTACCCTCTTGTTCAATGCTGAGCATCATCCTCAAGTCTTCCTTCTTCCTCTTTATTCACATCCAATTAACTCACCAATCGCTGTTGATTTCATCTCCAAAACTTCTCTGGAATTTATCCATTTCTTTCTAGTTACACTTTTACCTGTCTAGGTCTCATTACCACCTTCGCTAACCTGGATTACCACAATAGTCTCCAAACTGGTCTTTCCTCCTCCAATCGATTCTCCATACTGTAGTCACAGTGAGTGGCCTTTCTATATTAAAAATCTAGTTACGTTAATCCCTTTCTTAACATGCGATTGTTGTTCAATGCCTCTCAACTGCCTCAGGGTAGAGTCCAAAATCCTAAACATGGCTTAAAACCTCCTGTATGATCTAGCTCTGTCCTATTTCTCTATCTTCACCTCTCACTCCTCTCTTCCCCTACACTCTAAAGTGCTCGTCACACTGAACTACTGCTTCCAGTTTCCCAAGCATGCCAGCTCTGTCTAGACCCCAGGTCTCTGAACATACTGTATCCTCTGCCTAAAATGCCTCTCTCTCCCTTCCCTGTCACTAATGCCCTCCCTCCCCACCAGCTAAGTTTTATCATCCTTCAGGTGTCAGTTTGTACATCACCTCCTCCAGAAAGCCTTCCCAGGTGCTCCTCCCAGGTCCAGGTTACATGGGTCTCCTCTCAGCACCCTATGCTTATTCCTTTGGTAGCACTTAACAACTTTGAATTGTAACTGCCAGTTTATAGGTCTGTTGTCTTGACTGATCTGGGAGCTTCTCAAGGGCTGGGGCTATGCCTCATTCATCTCAACTAGCACAGCGCGTGGCACAAAGAAAATACTCAATACGCTTGGTGAATGGGGTGGGGATCTACTGAGAAGGGGCATGAAGAAACTTTCTGTTTATATTTTAATTGGGACAGTGGTTACACAGGTGTACTTATTTGTCAAAACTCATCAAATTGCACTCTTAAAAGTGTTTTTATTTTATTGTATGTATATTACACCTCAATAAAGTTGACTTTAAAAATACTGGGTGAATGATAGCATTTTCACAGTTGGAGTCAACACTATCCTTTCATTAAACAGGTCTCCCTTTCTCTTGCCCTCCACCATTCTGACAATCACTAAGCCCTGTCACAACTTCCTTCCAATGTCTATCAAATCGCGTTCTTCCTCTAATTCCTCTGCTCTAATCCCAGCCCCATCCCCTCAGCCCTAAATGATTACATTATCTGCACTCTGCTTCCAGTCTCTCCCTGTTCCATCTGCCCCCATTTTCCACTGAGGTAAAATCTTATAAAAATACTACTTTGTTAACATTGCATCTCTGCTCATCAGCCTTTAATAAATGCCAGGCAGTATGCTAAGTATGTCACATACATCTCAGTTACTTCATTAGCTCAATGAAATAGATGCTATCATCACTCTCATTTTACAGATGAGAAAATGGGAGCTCACAAAAGTTAAGTAGCTCAGTCTAAGAACACACTGTTGAGTAGGTGGTTAAACTGAGATTTGAAACCAGGTCAACATTAGTTCTTTCTCTTGAAGCAGTTCAAACCTTTTGTGTTTGTTTTAAACATATATATGTTTATTTATATATAAACATATATATGTTTTAACATATATAAACAGACAGGAAATGCAGCTAAATAAGTGAGCACAGATGGGTATAAATGGGAAGGTCTGATACAGGTAGAGAGTGATACCTTTGTGGACCAAAGTGGGAAATGAATAAAAGAATAAGCTGAATGAACAAGATGAGTAATAATTGGTCTGTGACCCTGTTCTATAGGAGAAGTGAGGGAAGAAGTATCTTTCTGGCTTTGTCACACCAATCCAGAACAACTTTCAAGGAAAGTCAGGCCAGGCAGTCTACAGCATGAGAAAATAATCCTTACCTATCTATGTATATAAGGTTCTGAGAGTCTATAAAACTGTAAAGATAAGTTTCATAAGACCATTCTCTAGTGAGCGGGCCACTTGAGAACACCCAGCATGGGAAGGGTTGATTTCTGGGCTGGGAAAGTTTTAAATAGGCACTTGCTCTAAAGCTGGAAGGAGGAACCTACATCCACACAGCAATTTCCATTATTCCTTTGGCTGAAGCTTTGCCTACCCAGCGCCTCCTGAGGCCTATCACCCACCATGCCTAAAATCACTCTAGTTTCTCACTGTATTATTCACCCAGAACTTGTAGCTGTCTGGGAGAAGAAAGGGACAGCAAACAAGGTGCTTGGACTAGGGGTCTGCAGCCCACGGCCTTGGGCACACCCTTACCCTCCAGTGCATATTTCATGTCTTGGGCAAAGAGTTGCCACATCACTTCTGCGCTGACTTTTCCCACATTCAACTCCTGAGGAAACCTGGATGACGGAAGAAGCCACAGTCAGAGAACATGGCAAGAGCCATTTGATTTGATTGATTCCAAGGCTAACATGCCTAGTTCTTGGAGGTCAGATCGAGGAGAGGAGAAGCCTAGGAAACAGGGCTACTAGGCTCAAACTGCAGAAAAGGGACCCAGGGGCCAGTGGTAGGACAAGTGGGGGCAGAGGATCCCCTCAGGCAAGGTGGCCCTAGGGGAGATGATGCCTAGAAGGCAGGGAATTGTGGCCAAGAGGAGAAGTGTTGAGGGTGGAAGACAGGCCCAGGCTAAATAAGCAGGAGGAGAAAGGGCAAGGAGGTGGGTACAAGAAGGCCCACTTTATTCATAGCAGACAGACATATACACACATGCTCTCTGGATCCCCTGGGACTCCTATGGCAGCCATTCCCAGAGGTCTCTCACTCGAGGGAAGCTGGCTCAGTCTGGGCAGGGCCCCCCATTATGTTTCCACACCTGTCTCCAGAAACAGTTACCCAGACAGATACAAGGGACAGAGGGACAGATGGACGAACAGGAGGAAGAGGTGGCACTGCAAACACATAGAGATAGGAAAGAAAGAGGCTGTTAGACAGATGGACAAACCAACCACCAAACAGACAGGGCCAAGTGAGGTGATACTTACTGGTTCAGAACGAGTGTGTAGGAATTCTTATCTTCCTCTATGATTGACACAACAAGCGTGATGAGTTTGGGCCAGAAATCCAGGTTCCTAATGCTGGGCCCTTGTTCCTCTGGAGGTAGCTCCTGATTCTTGTTCCCAGGGAGATGGTGATAGACAGTGAGAGTCAGAGTAGAATATGGAGAGTCTTCCTCTCTCTCTTCCCCACTCCATGCCCCTTCCTTGAGAATCAGGGACCCTTCCTCTCCTACAGCCTGTCTTCCACAAGACCACACCTGTTCTATCAGAGGTGTGACCACTGGGAGGTCCTTGGACACGAAGAGTCTGTCCTTGAGAACTTCTCTCCTCAGCTCCAGGGCACTGTTCTGACAAGCTTGGTCAGGCATAAAGATGCCTGTCCCCCTTCCTCCTTCTCCCAGTACCTATGGATATAGTGACTTCTTGGCTGAAGTACGCAGCCCCTCCAGTCTAAGTAGGTCTAGTTCCATGTGACCCCCACTGGCAGTCCTTCTCTTCTAGTGATGGCCCTCCTCTAATATCACCCCCTGCCCCACCACACACATGTACATCTCAACTCTGAAAAGCTCCTTCAAGTTCTGCAGGAGCTACGTAACAGACCTAGCATGCAGGTTGGCCCAGCCTTCAGTGAAGCAAAACTTCCCTTAACTTCCCTGAATGTTATTAGGGGGAAGAATTGCATCTAGAAAGTTATTTGCTTAGCTGGATAAGAAAAGACCATGGAGAGCCAAGAATACTCAATGGGGAAAGGATAGTCTCTTCAATAAATGGTAATGGGAAAACTGGATATTCCCAGGGAAAAGAATGAAATTGCACCCCTATCTCAAACCACCCACAAAAATTAACTCATAATGGATTAAAGACTTAAATGTAAGACCTGAAACCATAAAACTCCTAGAAAAAAACATAGGGAAAAAGCTCATTGATATTGGTCTTGGCAATGATTTTTTAGATATGACAAAAGCAAAAATCAGTAAGTGGGACTACATCAAACTAAAAGGTTTCTACACAGCAAAAGAAACAATCAATAAAATAAAAAGACAACCTACAGAATGGTGTTAAATATTTGTAAACCAGGTATCCGATAAGGGGTTAATTTCCAAAATATTAATATATAAGGAACTCATACAACTCAATAGCAAAAAAAAAATCTGATTAAAAAATGGGCAGAGGGGGCTTCCCTGGTGGCGCAGTGGTTGCGCGTCCGCCTGCCGATGCAGGGGAACCGGGTTCGCGCCCCGGTCTGGGAGGATCCCACATGCCGCGGAGCGGCTTGGCCCGTGAGCCATGGCCGCTGGGCCTGCACGTCCGGAGCCTGTGCTCCGCAACGGGAGAGGCCGCAAC
>NC_041222.1:29279095-29300927 GCF_002837175.3 Physeter macrocephalus
GCAACGGGAGAGGCCGCAACAGAGGGAGGCCCGCGTACCACAAAAAAAAAAAAAAAAAAAAAAAAAAAAAAAATGGGCAGAGGACTTAGACATTTATCCAAAGGAAATATACAAATGTCCAACAAGTATATGGAGAGATGTTCAACATCACCAATCATCAGGGAAATGCAAATCAATACCCCAAATGAGATATCACCTCACACCTGTTAGAATAGCTATTATCAAAAAGAGAAGAGAGGGACTTCTCTGGTGGCACAGTGGTTAAGAATCCTCCTGCCAATGCAGGGGATATGGATTTGAGCCCTGGTCCAGGAAGATCCCACATGTCATGGAGCAACTAAGCCCGTGTGCCACAACTACTGAGCCTGCACTCTAGAGCTCATGAGCCACAACTACTGATCCCTCATGCCACAACTACTGAAGCCTGCGCGCCTAGAGCCCATGCTCCACAACAAGAGAAGCCACTGCAATGAGAAGCCCACGCACCACAACGAAGAGCAGCCCCTGCTCGCTGCAACTAGAGAAAGCCCGCATGCAGCAACGAAGACCCAATGCAGCCAAGGATAAATAAATAAATTTATTTTAAAAAAAAGAAGAGACAAATGCTGGCGAGGACGTAGAGAAAAGGGATCCCTGGTGCACTGTTGGTGAGAATATAAGTTGGTATAGCTACTACCAAGAACGCTATGGAGGTTCCTCAAAAAATTAAAAATATCACTACCATATGATCCAGCAATCCCACGTCTAGGTATATATCCAAAGGAAATGAAACCACTATCCTGAAGAGATGCCTGTACTCCCATGTTCATTGCTGCATTATTCACAATAGCCGAGACATGTAAATGACCTAAGTGTTCGTTGATAGAGAAATGGGTAAAGAAAATGTGGCACGTAGACACAGTGAAATATTATTCAGTCATAAAAAAGAAGGAAATCCTGCCATTTGTGACAACATGGATGAACCTGAAGGGCATTATGCTAAGTGAAATAAGTCAGACAGAGAAGACATATACTGTATGATTTCACTTACATGTGGAATCTGAAAACATCAGACTCATGGAAACAGAGGAGAAGGTTGTTGCCAGAGGCTGAGGGGGTGGAGGAAATGAGGAGATGTTGGTCAAAGGGTACAAACTTTCAATTACAAGATGAATTAAGTTCCAGGAATCATAGGTACAGCATGATGACTATAGATAACAATATATACTGTACTGTATACTTGAAAGATGCTATGAGAATAAAGCTTTAATGTTCTTACCATAACAGAAACAAAATGGTATTTATGTGAGTGAAGGATGTGTTAACTAACCTTATTGTGATAGACGTTTCACAATATACACGTGTATCAAATCAACACACTGTATGCCTTAAACTTACACAATATTATATGACAATTATATCTCAATAAAGCTGGGAAAAAAAGAAAGGAAAGGCCTTGGGTGGGAAGAAACAAAGGAATACAATGGTGGATGGCAAATCCCAGACAGGACAAGTAAAGGTCACCACTGACAGACTGGAATGGACATTATTTCCCACTGAGATAAGAGCAAAATTGGAATTGCCCAGGAGCACAGGAATAGGGCTTTTATGTAGGATGCCATATATCATCACAAATCTCCACAGTCCTAATAAACCTGCATTACCAGGAAATTACTAGAAACCAGGACAGAATCCACATTTGGTTGATTCTGCCTCCTTAATATCACTGAAGTACATCTTTTCCTTTTACTTTTTCTGCCAATAACCTGGCTCAGGCTCTTATCATTCAAGGATCTCCTAACTGGTCTTTGATCGTCAATCCAATCCTTCTACCACTCAGTTGTCAGTGATCTTTCTGGAAGGAATTTCATAGTGTTACTCGTCCACCCTTCAAAAAAGGTCCAGCTCCATAGCTTGAAATAAAGGTCCTTCCGAATACAACCTCATACCTAACCACTCCCTTCTGTTGCAGCCATCACCACACCACTACCACCAATTATTTGGTGCTTACTACATGCCAGGGACTCTGCTAAGAACATTGCATGAATTATCTCATTTAATCCTCATAACAACTCCATTGGGTAGAAATTATTATCACCTTCATTTTACAGATGAGGAGACTGAAGGACAGTGAGGTTCCATGACTTGACCAAGGTCACGTAGCTATAAACAGCAGAACCAAGATTTGACCCCAGACAGCTGAACTCTAAAGCCTGACACTATAACTAGCATAATTAAATTGCTTATACTCCTTCGAATTAATAAACTCATTTACAATTCTGTGCCTCCAAACATTCCGTTTCCTCTATATGGTATCCCCCTCCTCCCCAGCCCCTTTCTTTAGCTAATTCATACTCATTGCTCAAAATTTATGTTGAGCTCTACCTTTTCTTAGAAGTATTCCCTGACACCCCTGGTCTGGTTAGATGCCTCTCTCTGGGCTCCCAGAGCACCCTCTGTGAACCTCTCATATAGATGTAACAGACAACTACAATTACAATAAAATATAGTAACAATAACAAAACCCAATAAATGTAGTAATTTGCCCCCCACCTCCACCAAACAATGAGCTCCCCCAAAGTAGAAACGTGTCTTAATCATCTTTACATCCCTAGTGCTCGACCTGTTAAAAGAATGGATAGATGAATGAGCCAATGACTGAAGGTCAGTAGAGGGAAATAAAAGATACCAAGGGTTTACTTCAGTACAGATAATAAATAATGAGAAAATGAGAGTGAGAGAAAGTAAAAAACAGTTAGCAAAATACAAATGCTAAAGAAACTCCCTGAATGGTTTGTAAGGCCTCTTTCAAAGTCTAAGTTCATCTCATGCTAGGGAATAGAGACCAAATATTCAGACAGACCGCTGCATACTTGAAAGATAAAAGCTGAGAACAGTGTCTTTCCCCAACCAGAGAGAATCCACAGATGGATGACAGAGCCTTGAGTGTGGCAAGCTAAACAAAGACCCCAGGAAAACCTCCCATGGACTTCAGAACCAGTGGGAGGTTTTACAGACCTCGAAAGGAGAAAGTTGTGGGACTTGCCTGGTGACGCAGTGGTTAAGAAGCCGCCTGCCAGTGCAGGGGACACGGGTTCGAGCCCTGGTCTGGGAAGATCCCACATGCCACGGAGCAACAAAGCCCGTGCGCCACAACTACTGAGCCTGTGCTCTAGAGCCCGTGAGCCACAACTACTGAGCCCGTGAGCCACAACTACTGAAGCCTGCGTGCCTAGAGCCCATGCTCCGCAACAAGAGAAGCCACCCCAATGAGAAGCCCGCACACCACAACGAAGACCCAATGCAGCCAAAAATAAATAAAGGAGGAAGTTGTAAAGATAGTACCTGCACAAAAAGCAAATTTGACAATGCAAGGGGGGAGTATGAACAAGATTTTAGTCTTTACTAAGGCGCTCCTGGGAAGAATTACAAATTGGATGTCTTCACCAAAGGGTAAATGTCCCAGAGATTTAGGCTGTCCTCCCATCAATTGCTATCCAAATCCTACTGCCTTTCAAGGTCTATCTCAAATACACTTGTTTTATGTAGCTTTTCCCAATATCTCACCAAGAGTGACTTCTTCCTCCTTCAATTTTATCTCTTTTTCAAGTGCCTTCTAACAGATTTTGGTTGGAGTTATACGTATGCTTATGCGACTGTGAACTAACTGAAGGAGCACTATGCTTCCTCAGACCTGGCCTAGAACAAACATTCAACACATATTTGTTGGACTGAAGGGAATCTACTCTGCAAATGTGTGCTCAGCAAGACATTCCTAAAATAGCAACTGTAGCTGAGTAATTAGACCCAGAAGGAAGTCCTGGCTTTGAAATAAGAAAAAAAAGGATACCACTGGAAGGATTTAGAAAAACATACAAAGTCACCAGGTACTGAGTTAGGATGCCAGCCTATCCCGACGAAGTAGCTCAGCCTCCCAGAAGGACAGGGTTAGCCTTGATAGTCAGCTAATGAGTATGTCTCAGAAGACCATGCAGTGCAGAGAAAAGTGGTCAGAGGGAAAAGTTAAACATCCACAAGCCAGTAGCTTAGATCTCAGGGGAAGGGAGCCTGGAACATAGAGGGGTTCACATGTGTCAGAATAAAATTAACCTTGGGGGAAACCAAAGACTCTGGGAAGGACTAAGAATTCACCTACTCACCCCCTGAACTGTGCTCAAATGTAGGTCACTTTTCTTCAATACCAAAGTAAAACTTATTGTTGCCACTTCTGTGCAACTCAGTTATGTCACGTCTTGTCCAGTGGTTCCTGTCCATCCACAAATGTCTCACATGGTCTAGATGGTCCCCCTCCACAATTCACTCACTCTCTAGAACATCAAGGACTTTATCCTGAGCTCCCTTCCACCATGACCACAGCAAAGGGAAGCCGAGGCTCCAAGAACGACTGACAGTTGGCCCCACCTGATCCCGAACCTCTTACCAGCTGGTACTGGCGGCTGTACAAGTCATGGCAGTTGTTGAAGATATACTCATATGTTGAATTCAAACAGGCCTTCACACAATCCTTTACCACCTGGCTGGCTCTTGGAGGGCTCTGCAGTTCTTGCACCTGCCAATTAATAAAAAACAATATGGGTCCAGGGTCCTGCTCACCTGAGTGGTTTCTCCTCCTAGAACTGCCCCCAAATTATTCCAGATTCCTTCATCCCTCTGTAGGTCCCTGGACCTTGCCCTGGGATGAAATTGTCAGGACAGCTGATGGGGAGAACTGCCTAGCCCATCCTCCTTGACCCATGGTCTTCTTAGAAGTAACTCAGGAACAGATACATGGAAATGTGGGCTTAAAGGTGATAACTCCTATAGCCTTACACTATGCCCAGTGATTCTTATTTTCCATGTCCCTGTGGCCAGGCCCCCAGCATAGCACTGCCCAGCCCAGTTCATCTCTTACCTTCATTCTGAAGAAAGTAATGCTGGTCAGCAAATCCACTGTGGACTTTAAGTCCTGAAGTCGCTCAGGGCTCCCAGCAGGGAAATTATTCTATTGCAAATCAAGCAAATGTAAGAAAGGAACAGAAGAATATGAAAGCCTTCCCTGCCAAAAGCAATGAAATCAGAAGCTTCCCTAAGTGCTACCCACTGGGATCTTCCCTAGTTGAGAGGAACAAAAAAGCTGTAAGACTACAGGTCTCCCTCTCTTTTCCACAGACACAGGCCCTTGCCAAAAGCAGGGGTTAATAATCCCCAGCCCAGAAAGCAACACAACCTACCCCCAACCCTACTTCCCATGCAACGTGTGAGCATTTGCACAAATGAACATACACACACACACACACACACACACACACACACACACACACATTTTTCTTGGGTGAAGATTCTTACACCCAAACAGTGAGTTCTTCAAAAGTTACAATCTAACCGTATATCCTGGAATATAAGTGGAGCCATGCTACACACCAGACTGGGATCCAAGACATGTACTTTCTGTATAGTGGATCCCAGTTACTCTACCATTCTGGAGCCAGCAGATGGCAAAGCTCTGAGCAGAACTGCTTTTGGAGTGAGTTCCTTAGGATCTTTCCACCATGCCTCACTTCATTCTCTTTGGCAGAAGTTTTAGCAGGAAGCTGCCAAAGAAAGCTTAAGGATGATGCTGTGCCACTCTCCATTTTAAGGGTTGTTTTTTTAAACCTTCAGATGGCTACTTATATGCCAAATACAAGATATACAGTCAACTCTCCATTATTCGTGCAAATGGAGGGCACTGAAAGTGCAGATAATTAAAATCTCACTTCTTTTTGACTTTGAGATTGTTTTTATACTTACTTTTTAATGTGGATATATTGCCTGTTCTGGAAATTCACAACACTTTAAAGCAAGTAATGAAGTCATTCTAAGAAGGCCTAACTTAGGAAGGACGGAAAAACTGCCCATTTCCCTTTTCTGTCCTAGGCACCCACCCTCCTACTACATCTACTTCCTCCCTCCATTCGAGAAATGGACATGACATCTGCTACAAATTACTTGCCCAAGCCAAGATACTTTCTCTCCCCTTAGCCAGATTCTCACACCTCTCCTGGAAAATGAGGAGTATATGGAAAGATGCAATAAGGAAATATAATTATCTCATTTTTTTTTTTTTTTTTTGTGGTATGCGGGCCTCCCTCTGTTGTGGCCTCTCCCGTCGTGGAGCACAGGCTCCGGACGCGCAGGCTCAGCGGCCATGGCTCACGGGCCCAGCCGCTCCGCGGCATGTGGGATCCTCCCAGACCGGGGCGCGAACCCAGTTCCCCTGCATCGGCAGGCGGACGCGCAACCACTGCGCCACCAGGGAAGCCCATGAATATGTCATCAGAGAGTTTGGTAGAGTGACATGAGTGGGGTTAGAAAGTCAACTATCTATAAAAGCAGCCACACCTGCTACTATTTACACACTGCATGGTCCTTGGCATTTGAAGAACCACAGGTGTCAGTGACGTTGGCCATATATGTGGATGTGATGACAAAGACCAATTTTCTTTGCCTTCGATCTTTATAGTCATGATTGGTTCACAGTGTCTCTAGACTGATCTTGATATTACCCTTTGTCCCACCCCACAGCCATGTCTTCACTCACCCTGTATGTAGAGAGGTCAATCCTCAGTGAGTTGTGCAGTTGGTCCAGTAGTTTTACAAATCTCTCTTTCTGAGGGTGATAAGCAAATAATGAGGAACAGAAATAATCTATTTCCAAGCTCTCTAGACTGTAGCAAAAAGAGAACCATCTCTGGGTGAGAGGGAGACACTGAGCTGGGGACATACCCTGTCCCATATTTGCCCATGAGGAGAACAACGAACCATGCAAAAGAGAAATGGGATAGGTCTTTTCTGTTCCATCTCTTAGCACTTAAACTGGGGAATCTTCTCACACTGGCAAGAGGAAAGCAAGTCTCTGGGAGGGGAAACAGCTTTCTATACAAATCAAGAGGAGATGACCAGTGCATCTCCGTCCCTTTGGGACTCTAACTCATCTTAGTCAGATAAAAGGAAACTCTAAACACATTCTCCAACTTGTTCCTGTGTCTGTGGTGTCCTAACTTAACTTGGAATATCTCTTAACAGTTAAACAGACACAGCCTAGCAGTGACGATGGGAGAGAGAAATAGTGATGCACCTGGAAGGTGATCAGGGAGACACAAGAGGATTTCTCTTTAAACCACTTTCCATATCATTACCCTTAGTTTATACTTTTTAAATGTTAAAATAAGTAACAAATACTATTTAATAGCTTATTTTTATAGAAAAGGTATAATTAAACATGGAATCATGTTCCTGTAAGCTGTTGGTGCAGCACTCCTAGAACTCACATATTGATAATATTATATATAGCATTAGATATTAGTTAAGTCAATATATAATGTGGAGGGACAGATGGAACAGATATTTGACTGGCTTAATCAATGATACTAATTCATCTACAGAAAGACTATCAACAACATCAAAAAAGTGGTCAGTACCAAGAAAAAGGGCTCAGAGATCCAGTAGATTTGGGAGTATCCGTAATTTTATCCCTAAAGAGGTAATATTTGTGGTGGGTCTGATATATACCATCCAGTTTACACTGAACTTACGTCAGGTGACATTATGAGCAATGATTCAACTTCACAAGTACCTTAACAACAGGAAAGGGCATACCCTGGATCAGGAAAACTGTCCAGACACTAGAAAAAGGGACAGGCTCAGGTATGCAACTGGTATTCTTGCTTAGACATCAGTCTCATATGAACTTAAGTGGCACGAATCTGTCAGAGAGAGACTGAATAATATTAAGAAGGTTCCTTTGTGAACCTGCAGGACTGAGGAACATGGTGACTCAACCAAGCTGTTGGCCCAGAGAGGTTCTCCCTGAGCCCAGGTAGTGCCCCACCCCACAAACCACAGTGGTGCTATTCCACCTTTTCTCACTTATCCATGTCTGAGGAGAGTCTACGAGTATAGTCTAACTATCCATAAGGAAATAAGTTCATTATCCAGGTGGCAACTATCTGAATTTTAGGCATATCAGCTCTGCAGTACTGACTAAAAAATCAAACTTTGTTAACTGATAACAATCAGGTTACATGTTTTTACATCACACTCACCCCAAAGTTGGAGGCTGCAAAACGATCAGACGCAGAGACATTGGTGGAGGCGGTTGTGTGGGCATAGTAGGCATTGATGTTGGCCAGTAAGGTGCTCATCACTGCTGGCACACCAGGACACATGTACTTGGATGACAAACATGCAAAGTGCCTGAAAAACAGCACCTTCAGCCTCAAAGACTCTTCAGGGTTCGCAGCAAAGGTCAAGTAATCAAAAGATCTCACTCATGTGTATGAAGCTTCCGATAACCTTGGCATATAAGGATTTTCATAATTTACTCAAATATACATCAATGAACGTGTACTATGTGCCAGGCCTGGCACTAAGGGCCAGAATCCAAAGAGGTGACATTCTGGCAGAGAAAGCAAGTGTTAGAAAGTAAGTCAATAACCCAAGGCATGCTATGCAAAAATTCTGTGGACACACATAGGAAGATCACCTACATTAGAATGGCTGGGGGCTAGAAGGGATTAGAAAAAGGCTTCCCAAAGAGATGGTTGAAACAAGTCTTAAAGGATTAGTAAGAATCAATCAAATGGAGAAGTGTGCAGGCAAAGGGAAACTGTATTGCAAAAACAAATATACTCATGGAGAGAGTCATTCATTTGGGAAACCTCACTCATGGCTACTGTTCAGGTGTTTGATAGAGGAATACTACGAAATGCGAGAGGAGAAGTAGACAGAGAACAGATAATAAAGGAGTTTATCCTAGACGCTATAGTAAGTTTTTAAACAAAGGCATACTGTGATCAGATTAGTCTTTCAGAAAGGTCACTTTGAAGGTAAAAATTAGAAACGAAAACTTGGAGAGAGATAGGACTAAGAGAGAAAGACCAATTGAAGAGTTACTGCAATCACTCAGAAAAGAAGCAATGAAGCACTAAATGGAACAGAGAAATGGTTAAGGGCACAGACCCTAGAGCCAGACTTTGGGTTTGAGTCTCAGCTCCAGTGCTCAGTGACCTTGGATAAATTACTTAAACTTCTTCATGCTTCAGTCTTTTTATCTATAAAATGGGAATAATAATGATATGGGGATTAAATGAGTTAACATTCATAAATTACTTAGACCAGTGTCTGGCACATAAGGAAATGGTACATAGGAGTTGTTGTTGTTGCTGTCATTATTATTATCATTATTACTGAGCTATAGCAATACTGAGAGATTAAAAACATTTTTAGGAGGTAGAATCTAGAGGTTTTAGAGACTGATTGAATGGTGGTAGTATGAAAGAAATGTTTAGGCTGACTCCTAAATTTCTGTTTGGATAACTGTGTAATAAATTGTCCCATTTACTAAAATAGGGAATATAGGAAGAACAGATTTGGTGGAGATAATGTTGATTTGGATTTTGGTCATGTTGAGTTTGCAATGCCTATGAGAATAGCCAGGAAGCACATGAAAATGGATCTGAAACTCAGGAAAAGATCTGGTCTGGAGAAAGAGATCTGGGAGTCCTAAGCTCAGAAGTAGTGACTGAGGTCATAGGCTTGAATGAGCTCATCCAGGGAGAGTGAACAGAATAAGAATGACAGAGGGCCCATTCTCCAACCTCAATCCTCAATATGTTTCTTCCATCTAAACTAAACTTCTTGTAATTCTTTGAATAGTCTATGCTCTGCTGCACCTTAGCATCCCTGCACATGCCCTACCAGAAATACCCTTCCTCCTTTTCTGTATTTCAAGTGTCAACTCTTCAACAGCTTTCTTCGCAGTCCTCCCCTAAAATTTAGATGCTCTCATAATATACTGTGATTACTTCTACTATAGCACTTATTATATTATATTGTAATTGTTTGCTTACTGGTCTGTCTCTCCTGCTAGACTGAGTTCCCCAAGCACAGAGACCCCATCTTATTCATCTTTGTGTTCTCAGCATGTGGCACAACGTATGACACATAGAAGGAACTAAGTAAAAGTTTGTAGAATAAATGAAGCACAGCCAGGGCACTAGCTACCCTCTGCTTACCTAGTGCTGCTTCCTGTGCAGCTTCCTAGTGCTGCTTCTAATGGCAGCCTCTCCAATACACAGACTACACCTCTTCTCATAGTAGGTGGGAATTTCTTTTATAGGAGTCTTGGTCAACTGCAGACACAGCTGCCTTCCCTACAGTTCAGTGCTCTTTCTGACTCCCAGGCCAGTTTATGAAAGCTTGTCTGTCACACACATATACCTGAGCACACATACCCTGTCTGCTCAGGCCTGTGATGTTTGGGCAAGTCTGTCCTTGTATACCCTCCCATGCCCTTTTCTCTTCCTACCTGTGAACTCCGGGGTAGACAGACAAATACCTTCTCCCTGAGTTACTGATAAACACACTCCTTTTATACATATACTCTCTTTGCACAGATCCATCCTACCCACCTCAGAGAGGAAAGCAATGAATCACTGCATACTACCCCACTGAAGACCTGTCCACTCTGTCAGTGTACCTCCATTGTTAGCTACTCCAAAGGTTAGTAGCCATTTCCTAGAGCCCCAGGGGAGCCTTACGTCATAGCCTGATATATGGACTCGATGCCATAGCGCATGGCAAATTCATCCACAATTTCTTGGGCAGTCTCATCAAAGTACACCTTCCATGCATCGTCTCCTCGAGCCTCAGGGATGTGGACTCCTCCACTGCCCTGAATGTCTGTGAGGTAATGGAAGAGGTTCTGTAGAAGACAGAGTAAAATATATATTGATATTAAAGAGTTAAATATATGTTGGAGAAAAAAAAACCCTGCTGGTAAAGACCAGGAGAATGTGAATAGGGTTCCATAGAAATTCTGTCCTTCAAGTCATTGCTCAGTAACTCCTGGGGCCCCAGTAGGCTGTTCTCACATTAGTGAAAGAGAACTGAGGCTGGGACTGTTATGAGGGCTGATCAGGGTAGCACAGTGAGCCGAGAATAAAATAAAAATAGGCTCCAGATCTTCAACCATCTAGCAATCCTACTTATTATCAAAGCCCCTCCCAACACTGCTTTCTGGCATCCCATCTACCAAGAGCTGGCTCACCTCATGGAGACACGTATACTGCACATGATACGGGGCTACCTTCTCCTCGCCCTTGATCTCCACATTGATTTGTAGTCGGATAGCCCCTGAGACGGCTGATTTGTCTGTCCTCTTCTCTAGGAAGGAAAGAAGACTGGAGATTGACACCAATGCAACTGCAGACAGCATAGACAGCCCCCAACCTGGCTTAACCCAAGGAAAAGGAGGCACTGACCCAAGTGTTCACCTAATAGGTGAACTCATTCCAGTGCCCATATAGTCCACAAATACCCCAGAACTGGCTGGGTGGGAGAAAAGAAGTGCCCAAGGGACTAAAGGCATTAGGGCTGAGTATGAAGATAAAAAGGCCTTCTGAAATCTGGAAAATGTCCAGCCAGAGTGAGTTCCAGACACCCCCACTCCTCTGTCCCCCATCTCTATGCACGGTCGGTTCTCTGCAGGGAAGGCAAGGCTCTGTATAGGGGTATGCTTTGGGGACTGAGTGGTGGTTTTGGCAGATAGGAGTTTCCCCAGGTTCCCCATGCTCTCCCTTCCCAGAAACTTTCTCTGGTCCTGCTTCCTCACCCAAGTTGTACCAGACATCCATCTCGCCACTCAGTGTTCGAACCTCAATGATGGTTTGGCCAAGGAAATCATCAGACTCTCGCTTTAGCCGCTGCTTTACTCTTGACTTGATGTCATCATCCTCATCCCACACACGTACCTTAATGCGGTCAGAAGAGTTGTGGCACTCACTGTGAAAGAATTAGGAAGGCTCTGTTACGAAGAGACCCAGGAGCCCCCACTCTTATTACTTCCAATTCCCTCCCAAAGCTCTATCAGCTGCACTTGAGGCCCTGCAGAGGAAGAGAAGGAGTCAAAGAACAGTGGTACTCAAGTCCCAAGTGAATCAGGCTATCCCAGCAAATGGCTTTTCATTCCTTAGCTTGGGTAGCTCTCTACATACCATTATCCAGTCCTTATTGCCCTGGGACAAAAGCGAGGAGGGGAGGAGTAATTAGGGACAATTCTGATTTCCTATCAGCTAGCTGTACCAACAAAACCAACAGAAAACAGCCAGACAGATGCCACAGAGCCCTAGGAAGCAGCTGCTAGTTGCCTCCCCAGAATCCTATATGAAGTCCATAAAGGTGTTAAATGTTCACGGTAAGTCCATCTGGTCATATATGCTTTAGCTTTCTACCTAACACCCCCATCTATCTAAGAATGTGCTTGGTGAATTTCTATCATTCTTTAATATCCACTTGAATTATCATTTCCTCTATGGTGTTTGCTTTGAAGGAGGTAGTTTGCCCAGGTTCCTCCCTCACTCTCTTCTTCCCCAGCAGTTGCTTTCTGGATCTCTGTTGCCTTATTTCTGAAAGTTGTACTTGGCAGAATCTGCTGCTCCTTACCCTATGTTCTCATAATATCTTTGCACATTCCACTAAAATATTATAGTATAGCTACTGGTCTTCTGAAAAATAATAGACAAATCATCAATCAGCCTCTTGAAGCCAGGGATGTCTTATACATTTTTCGATACACAACATCATGTATAGTGTCTTATACAGAATACAAATTGCTTGCTAAATGATAAAAGTGGGCAAAATTGACTATAGAGCCAATTCATTTAGAATTAATCATAGGTAATATTCAAGCAGGAACCATTCAGCTTCTTGAAAAACAAGTGCTCCTCCCAGTAACTATTGTCTCTGGATTAGAGACTGATTTTATAGGCCCCAATCCCTTTCCCCAATGCCCTTCCAAGGAGCCAAAAGAAAAAGGTCTCTACATAAGATGCCTGCTTGGCTGATTCAAAGTCCTGGTCCTAGGCATTAGGGGGTGTGACAAAGCATCTGGATTCACCAGACATTAGTCCAAGTCCTCGGCTAGAGCTTGTCATTTTTCAACAACCATCCCTCATTGTCATATGAAATAGTCTATAAAAAAGTGAGATAATGAATAAAGGAGTAGGGAGTGGAAGCTGAGGCAGAAAGAAAAGCAGAGCCCTTAAGGAAAATGGAAAATTCTCCAAATCCCAGGTTTCCATCTTCAAGCCAGAATTATCCAGTTGTAGGACAAAGATGTTCCCTCCCCACTCCCTAGAAGAGACTAACCTCTCTTAGGCAGGAAGGCAGTGCTGGAAGGTACACAGTTGGGTGGGCAGTCCCTGGTTCTGTCACTCAGCAGTAGTACAATAAAATCTTTCTAGCACTAGAAAAAGCAGTATGGGTCGCCCAAAGGCCCCTTTAATAGCCCTAGTTAAGACAGGGCTTGGGTACAGTAACCCTGATACAATAGTCTATGAGAAGAAACCCAGAGAAAGAATAGCTGCTACCCAACTGAAGCATGTGAGAAATGGGTTTTCTCCACTGCCTCTGACCCATCTCTCTTAGAGCCCAAGCCCAGAACAATGAGATTTAATGCTGCTCCCAAAACATACACAGTCCCAGGTAAGACAAAGTGCACTATGACTTACAAATGGAACTTCTCCTCCCAGACAGGATTCAGGTTCCCAAAAATGGTCTTGGTACGCTTCTTGGTTTTGCCCACTTGCACAGTCACATAAGGGTCACTGGATCCTGTCTTGTCCTTGGCTTGTAGGCCCTGGGCACACGCCACTGCAACCCAAATGCACATAGAAGGAGGTTTCAGAGTACACTCCAGAAGTCATAAGCCCTCTAAAGTACAACTCATATTTCCCATCTTAGAGCAGCCTCTATCTGCTCCTTGCACAGGAGCAGATTTTCTCACTCCTCCACATCTATCCTTAGCCCTAAGCCATGAGCCTTTCCCTCAAAGCCTAGCCCAAGAATCCTACCTCCCCACTGGAGCCCTAACTGACCATCTACCCCTACACTTACCCCAACAGGTCCTTATCTGCTCTGATACTTGCTTGCTTCAGCCATATCCACCCAGTTAGTAAATCACTGGTTAACTATTCACTGATCTCCTGCCTGTCCCCTTACCCCCACCCTCCCCGCTCTTATAATATCAAACTGTTAACCAAGTCTATAACATCAGACTGTTACCAAATCCTGGTATTATCATTCATATTGTTTGCAGGTGCCAGTCTTGCCTCTCCCAGCACCCCTGGCATCAGAGTCTAGGAGAGGAGCAGTGATGAATAATGAGGCCCTCCCTCTTCCTTCATTCTGTGCTCCTTCTCCCCAGCCCCTGCTCTCTCACACTCAGGATGCTTCTTCCCCAGGCTCCTCCCCATAGCCAAGGCCCTCCTGTCCTCTCAAACTCTGGCCTGCTCACCAGTTATGGTAATCTTGGCCGACCATTTGGAGGTGCCATCCAGCACACTTTGCTTCACTGCTTTCATCTGTTGCACATGGGCAACTTTGCTCACATTGAAGACATCCCGGATAACTTCAAAGATCTCCGGCTTATTCCGCTCTCGGATCTTCATGCGGTCCTTCATGGCCATGATAATGTTCTGTGTCCGGTCCTCCGCTCCATGTTTAGAGCTCTTTTCTGCAGCCCCTGAAGAATGGCCAGAGACAGAAAGTAGGGTAACCAACAGGCCACCTACCAGACCAAGGATCAGGCTGAAGAATGGGGCCTGGGAGAGGTCACTGAGCAGTGGGAGAAGCTTAGGAAGACACTGGTATGTCTCTGGAAAAAGTTGATCTCTGTGGGGCCTGCTAGAGTTTAATGCCTAGCTAGTGGAGTTTAAAATGCAACTCAAAGAGTAGCAAAAAGTTGATCATCATTATGGGGGTGTATTATTCTATTCTCTCTATTTAGATATATGTTGGGTTTTTCATCAAAAAAGAAAAACAAAAAGTGTAGCTCAGTGTGCAGTTGGCTTTGTCCTTCTTCCATCTGCATGCTTGGTGAGAGATACCCTCCAAGTCTAAGGCCAAAATATCAAAATGGGTATCCCAGTTATCAGGGAGGGGTTGTGGATGGGCACAACAACTCCACCAATCTCATCCAAATGCCAAGCCATGATACAGGTCTCAGAATTCGTCACAGCACATAGCTGGGTTCTGCCCCATAGCTCCAGTGTCTTTAATCTCAGAAAATAGTGTGGTATGGTGAGAAAAGTATGGCCTTTGGTATCAGACAGACTTGAGTTCAAATCCTGACTCCACTACTCCCTGCTGGGTAAGTAGGCTTCTTCTAAGAGAAGAAAATGTCACTTATCTCTCAGGAGTTGTAATAAGCATTATATTAGATAGCATATATAAAGCATCTAGCCCAGTGCCTGCCATCTAGCACTGGGCTAGATGCTTTATTTATTGAGTAATAAACAGTCCCTATTATTGTTACCATTATTATTATCCTGGCAAGTCCAAGGGTCATTTTCACCAGCCATGACCCCAGCCAGCTCATCTCAAAGGTCAATAAGCTTCCTCTGCTGTCCTAAGGATTATGGCAGAATACAGACTCCTCCAGTGTATTTCACTAACCAGGCTTCTCAGGGCAGAGGACCCATCCTTCCTTCACTGGTCCCGCAGACTGGCTCTTAACCTCTCTCCAGTCTCCGAAGACTTAGGCCTTAACTACAAAACTTGGAGCAAAGGACAAAGGTCAACATCTGCATCCTAACCCTGGGAGGATGGAAAGCAGGTTTTCTGTCCAGTGAAGCCTATAGAAGGGCATTTAATTCCACTCTGTGCTTCACAGAAGCCTTAGTCAGAAGATATTTTCTGAAAATGAAAAATGACCTGGGCTGCATCCTACTCTTGCCATTTAGCATATCCCATGCAATGCTATTTACCTGGACTAGGACCTCTGAAAGGCTCTTAAAGGGAAGATGGACACCCTGGCTACACAGCACCATTTCAGAGGCTTCCAGCAAGCAGCCTATGCAGCCAGTTGCTAGTTCTCGCAGTTAAAGCAGGGGCCTGCTGGCACCTGTGCTTGTCGCCCCTCATGATGGATTTGGGCAAAGTCATCACCAGCACCCAACTTCTGCTATGTTCTGCCTGTCTCTTCATGTCTACTATAGCCATGCCACTGGCACCAATCTAGCGTTCTTCAAAGAAAGATATTTTAAGTCAACAATTCCTTGAGGCTTCTTCCTGGGGCCCTTTTATGTCACATATCTTTCCTTGGAGACAATGAAGTGCTTGTGAGTCTAAAGGCGACCTTTCTTTCTCCTACCTCAATCCTTGAAGCTTTCATTGCTATGGCTTGACTCTGAGTAACACCTGAAGACCTGGAGGGGTGAGAAAATACTTTTCCACATCCCACATCCCCTACCCCTGCTCTTTCTGGGGCCTAGCTATAGCAGTGCAAGCCCAGCAGGAGTGGAGCAAGGAGATGAGAACTTAGAGTGCTACCACCTCCTGTGACAGAGACTTATTGCTTTTCCTGCTCCTGTTTCCCCCATTCTATGATGGCAGCACAAGTCACATATTTAGCAAGGGCCTTGGGAGTCTGGCACATTCTCCATCTGGACCTCTGCCTAATCCATTTGAAACTTCTGTTCTTGGCACTGTTGTCTAAATGCTCCAACTATAAGCAAGGAATAAATTCCAGCTTCCCTGAGTCCTAGGGTCTAGACTTCAGGAGGTTCCTCTGTGAGGCCTAGAACCTCACAGAACTCTCTCTTCTCATTAGTTTTAAACATGCTCTAGTCACTTGGGCTGATTAAACATACTCTAGTCATTTGGGAAATATGGCCACCATAGCGTGTACAATACTCAAGCATAGCCTCTGGGATCATCTGAATCCTAGAAGGGATTTTTATCTCCATCAGAGGACCATAGAAAGCTCAATGGATTTTTCCTAAAGGTGCTTAAGAGAGTGCTACAAGACCTGTTATTTGGAATGGCAATGTCTCTTGACTTAGGACCCTACTTTCTCTAAAAAGGAAAGAACTTCAGAATCAGGTAGAATGAGGGATGATGTCCCAGCCACCCTAGCTCTTTGTTGCCAGACTATTTTGGAGAGGCCCTGCTGCCCATGTTCCCCACCCATCACCCCACAGGGACACTCACGCTGCAGGCAGTCGGCATTGAGCAGGTCCTGGCACTTCTCGTGACACTTGACTCCACACTCGCTGCAGCGCATGCCCTGCCGGGCAATGCCCCAGAGCAGGCCTTCACACTCATAGCAGTAGGTCGGGGTAGTGGCCGTCCAGACCTCAAAGTTGTGGGGTGTGGTGCACGAGATGGGATAGATTAAGGCCTGCAGGGTTTTCTTATACACATGGGATTTCTGAAAGACACATATCCCATCACCCACCAGCGACTTCAGTTCTCTGCCGGGAGATACCAGAACTAAGACCCTTGCAGGGCTCTCAAGATCCCGGTTTCTCCTCTGGCAACTGAGGAGATGCTTTAGCTTGGCCCAGCCCACAGCCCAGCCAGGCAGAAAGGAGCCGTCCACATCATGTGCTCCTGGTCATCCAAGATAGGTCTGACCTGAATGCTGGGCCTGAGCCTTGTCCCAGTATTCAGGCTTTTTTAGGGAAACAAAGGGTACTAGGTTTACTATAAAACCCTGACATTGGTGGTCACATACTCCAATGTGAGATTAAGGTTTACCCCTGGTCTGGACCCTTGCCTCTCCCAGTGTAGAAAACTTGATGCTATCTGTTTCATTAACAGAGTGTGCCCAACACTTCTGAATTCCCAGTAAGTCTGGTTACAGAGATGTTCACTGGACCCTAGGCCAGTGGATTCTTGAAAGCCCATGGGTCACTTACCAGCTCTTCATCCTTGAGAGAGGTGCGTGTAGCCATTGCAGAAGTAATTCCTGCCTTCCGGGACTGGACCAATGACTGTGAGAGAAGACTTGCTGTCAGCCCTGGCTACTACCAAGCGCTAGGCAAAGCCCTGGGGAGGGAGTTTCAGTGACCAAAGCTATTTGATGATAACTCACTATGTTCTCTCTATTTTTACTGTCATTCACAGGGGATTGCCATGGATAATAGGTAATAAGCACCTGAGGTTAATATCCAAATCCAAGGCCCTAAGGGACTGTTCTAAAAATGACAGAACAGCACTTCTCTCAGGGTACCTATCATCCAAAGAGTTTTTAGGTATCTGACCCCACAGAAACTCCTTGTTTAAAGGAAGGCAAAGGAAAATGAAAAGTTTAGAATTACAGTCCGAAACAGGTCATTAAGAATAGGATAGACACACAACTCTGACAGAGTCACAGTCAAGAACCATCACTGGGAACTATGATTCTATACTATATCCTCTATTCTCTGGTACCACCCCCTGTCCACACAACCCCAGGAAGCTGTGGAGGCCAAAAGCCCAAATGAGCAGGGCACTTGAAAGTGAAAGGGGCAACGTAGCCTCATTGAAATCAAGCAGGGTAGGGGGTTAAATGTGACAACTATGATATCCTGCTAGCCCGGCTCTTATATAGAGGGGCCCAGGAATCTGCCAAGCCCAAGCTTCAGGGACAGCCCCTGGAGAGGCACATGGTTTCCCTAAAGCAGGTGACACTAGGCAGACAGAAGTCACTGTATCAGCCTAAGCGGGCAGAACAGTTGGGATGTGCCCAGGTGGCTTGGGATATGGACTCTTATAAAGCATAGAAAGGGGCTCTGGAGACACTTACCATAGCCTGTGCAGAGGAGAGCAGAGAAAGGAACAACAGGATGTTAAAGCCCCACAAGGGCATGAAAGCTTTCAGAGACAACTGAGAGGTTTCTTCCCTATAGTCCAAAGTAGGAAACATGTCCCAACCCTCTCTGCCTCTATCCACTAAAAACTGTCTTCAACCCAGACAGCTGACCAGGGCCCAAGGCCTAGAAGGCAAGTTATGCCATAATGCAAAATATGGGCAAGGTTAAAAGACAGAGGAGGGGAAACAAGAAGTGCATAAGATACTGCTATCCAATCAGTTAAACAAAAAAAAGCTGGTGAGCAAGGAGGGAGAAGATGAGAAAAAGTAGGAAGAAAAGAAAGGAAGAAGAGAAAAAAGAGGAGATGAAAGACAATGAAAGACGTAATAAAGAAGAGATGACATCTGAATTTATCTTCATCCAACCAGCTTGATGAAGAGTTGGTGGGAAAAGAGGTGCATTAGAAAGGAGGAAAGGGCTTCCCTGGTGGCGCAGTGGTTGAGAGTCCGCCTGCCGATGCAGGGGCCACGGGTTCGTGCCCCGATCTGGGAAGATCCCACATGCTGCGGGGCGGCAAGGCCCATGAGCCATGGCCACTGAACCTGCGCGTCCGGAGCCTGCGCTCCGCAACGGGAGAGGCCACAACAGTGAGAGGCCCGTGTACCGCAAAAAAAAAAAAAAAAAAAAAAAAAGAGAGAAAAGAAAGGAGGAAAAAGGGAAAGATATACAAATAGCAGGGGGAAAAAGAAGGAAAGAAAGAAATGATGAAGAGAAAATGGCAGAGGATACTTCTACTCAGTCAATTAAGTAGGGAGAAACTGGTGGAGAAAAAAGAGCACAGTATGGAGGAAAAATCAAAAAAGGAGTGGATAGAAAAAATAAAATAGACTGAATAGGGAGAAAAAAAAGAAGAAAATAGGAGTAGAAAATGGTAATAAGAAAAAGCGTTCAAGTCTTACTGAATATCTGGCTCTGGGACTCTGAGATGACCTGGGTACCTCTCTACCCCTACTACTCACTAAACTACAGAAAATTCCTTGAGCTGATTCTGCCTTAGGAGGTATGAGCCCAGATAGGAGCTTCTGGTCATGCTGGAGGTCCTGAGATCAGCTTTAACTCCTAAGCCTGTTTCAATTCAATTCCACAAATTGTTATCACTACCTCCCAATGCTAGACACAAGGGTACAGAGATAGTCTAGAAAACCTATGTCTTTGGAGACTTCACTTGACCTCCAAGAAGGAGTCACATTTTTCATGCCCATCACACACGAATCTCAATTATCTAGGTCAGGACCAGAGGAAGTTTCCATTACAGGTCATCAGAGAAGGCTATAGAGATACCTAGAGGAGATGGATAACTAGAAGATGACCATGGAGCCCAGCTTTGAGGGTCCAAACTATAAATGTTCTAGTAGGAGCTTCAGCTAATGAAGAACCTGGGGCTCTGACAAGGGAGTGAGGTAATGTAAGGTCCTACTGAACCCATAACTAAATCTCAGTAAAGCTTTAAATGATTGATCATCAGACTAACACTTGTCACTAAAGGCCCCACTTCCAGTCCTGAAAGCTTGCCAAGTCCCAATGGGGGATATCCCAAGGCTACAGCCTAAGCCTTCACAAGAGTCCTTACTCACCAGATCGCTGACAAGTGGCAGTGGCTTCTTTCTGCGTAGATCTGGCATGCTGTCAATGCCATAGAGCCCTCCAGCTGGCCTGAGGAGAGAAGAAAATATATCGGTACCTTTAGTCTCACCTTGAGTTACTGGCAGGTTCAATGTTCCATCCTCCTTGCTCATCTTTTCCTCAGAAGAAGATGAACTGACCTCCACCGTGTGCCTTTAAGAGGGGTAAGGAGGACAGAAAGTGAGTGAAATAAAGCCATGGGATGACAAACAATGGAATCTGCTCTCAGTGTCTCCTTCTGAGGTTTTAGCCAAGGATTGAGAGCTCTTTTATCCCACTGTGCCAGTCCAAGGCTCCTTTGTTTATTTGAAGCCCCTTGTGCTCCATAAAGCAAGGTGGGAATTGGTGGTTAAGATAGCTCCTCCTTACACTCAGGCCAGACTAAAGATAAGTCTTTCCTGACCTGTGCTAGAACAGAACCCACAGAAATAGCTCTACAGAAGAGCTGCTGCCTAGGTGAGCAAGACTGACAAACAACATGTAGAAGTAGACCTTCTTCAACCTGAGTAAAAGAGTCACCAGTTCTGTCTATCCAAGCCTCCTGAAGAAAAAGGGTCTCCACGGAAAGAGGAGCCTGCATAATCAAATGGAGGCAGAGGAAGTGGATGAGAGACCTCCAAAAGATCATTTGGGGGAAAAAAGACCATTTAAGAAGGAAACAGCAAAGTGACTCAGAGTATGGCCTAGCCCTATGGTCACATCAACAGCGACCAGGAAAAAATTACAGCTGGAGAAACTTGAGATTTCTAAAACTTTTATACCTTTTCTATACTTACTAATTTTGTTGTTGTTTGTCTGTTCCTCCATAACAATATGCAATAAAAATACAGAGAATTTCCCCAAAAGAACACCCTTCTCACCTTGAGATAACCTGGATTTCATCCCCAACTCTTCTACTAGTTCACTACATGTCCTCTGCCAAACTTCCTTCCTCTCTTTGGGTCCTGGTGTCACTTCCATAAAATGAGGAGGATGAACTATAAAACCTCTCTGACCTTTTGGAAGCTATTCTGAGCTTCAATGAAAATAACTCATGTACTTGGTTTTAATGAAAGCAACGTGGTGGGGAAAGCAGGTTGGCTGGGTTGTACACCACAGCTGGTCTGAAAAGAGAAATGTCACAGAAGAGTAAGTGTGTACTGCCAGCTATATAGGCCAATAATGGAGCCACAAATTGGGTCAAGGCTAGGAATTGGAACAGGCAACTCGATATGCTGATTTCTAATAATCTAGCTTCCTGAATACAGGCAGTGAACTTTGTTCTCAATGAGACTACCACACCTAAGGTAGATCGAAACTTGTGACAACTTCCAAGGACTAAGCTGAAGGAAGGGAAAGAAGACAACAGGGAGGCATTTAGAAAATCACTGCATGGCTCCATTTAAAAATAGCCTGGGGCTTCCCTGGTGGCACAGTGGTTGAGAGTCCGCCTGCCGATGCAGGGGACATGGGTTCGTGCCCCGGTCCGGGAAGATCCCACATGCCGCGGAGCGGCTAGGCCCGTGAGCCATGGCCGCTGAGCCTGCGCGTCCGGAGCCTGTGCTCTGCAACGG
>NC_041222.1:29300958-29308609 GCF_002837175.3 Physeter macrocephalus
ATAAATAAATAAATAAATAAATAAATAAAAATAGCCTGAATATGTTCCACTGGCATGTATGGATTTTAAAATTATTTGAAGAAAAAAGCTAAAGCCCTGAAGAAGGGCTGTTGAAGAAGCAACTGGTGCCACAAGTTTTTGGCTAATTCTGAAAACTATAAAATGCACTCCTTAAGACGAGAAGTTTTTTTTGCAACACAGTGAGCTTTTGACAAAAGAAGGGTGGCTCTTTCACATGTTTAGCTCTTGCTATAAAAAAGAAAAATCACACGGAAAAGGAGCATTTAAAAATATAGTAGATAACTTTATGATCTAATCTTTTCTCTTCCCTGGTGATAAGGAAGAGGAGGCAGCCACTGAGCATTTCGATGTCCGAAGGCCTTTGTGGAACAAGGAGGGAAGGAAGGTTCTCACGCTCCTGAGGAGTGTATGTGGGGGTGTGGGTGGTGCAGGCACGTAAGCCCTCTTCTCTCTCAAGCACAGTCAGTGAGTTATAGGCAGCAGTCGAGCAGTTTGAAATGCCTCTCTGGTGCAATCACATGGGTCTGAAACTCCCAGACAGACAGAACACACAGAGTTCCTACGGGACGCTACTTACGTCTTCACTACAGTGGAATGGAATAAGTAGATGACTCACAACAGCTGAAGATGGATGGAGCCCAGGGAGCAATCTAATCAGCAACACTATCAACAGTGGAATAGAAGCAAACTGTCTCTAAATGCAGATGTGTTTCTAGTTTCCTCATTCCCATACATAAAGGGTATATCACCACTATGATGCAATACATCAGAAATTCCAGAGGTAAGGATAGGGGAGCCCCAAAGTTCCCTCCCCTGCAAAGCTCTCTCTTCTGTCTCTGAGGAATCAATCTGCAGAGTTCCATCTTCTGCCCCAGAGAACCAAGCAGTCTCTACAGTGGAATCTCTTCCTTACCCAGAATCCAGCTCATGAAGCTGTTTCTCCTGCTTCCCAAGGGAAAAGCTAGAAGCAGCATAACAGACTGCATAAGATCCACAGAAACCTTGTAGTACAACGCTTACCCTTCTGGGAGCCACTGGGGCAAAGAGGTATCACCATCATCTGCAATCTTTAAAGAGAGAGAGAGGAAAAAAAGTTAGATCCTGGGAGAGATGGGAGATTGCCATATTTCTTTGGTCAAGCAGTGAGCAATAAAGTAGGAAGCTCAGAGCGGTGTAGGTCACATACACCACGTGGTGACATAACCAGCCTGATGTGTAAGCCAATTCCATGATCAGCCAGGGCAACAAGCAGGCTGCTGAAATGAGTCGTACTTCACCTCCCTTCTCCCCAGTGAATAGGGAGGATATAAGGCCAAGCTCACAGAGATCCCAGGACTAAGGTCCACTGGGAATGTGAGAGCTGCCAGAACTTACAGCCCCTCACACAACCCACTGGTATATATAATAGTAAGCCAAAGCCAGGAGAAGGGTCCATGCAGGCTTCCACACCTCACTAAAGCAAAAGGACAATTTCACATGGAGTCCAGTCTTCTTCCAGCTATATTCCTAAGTTCTGTTGGCTGCCCCAGAGTCAGACCTGGTCTTTCTGGATTCCTATCTCATCTTGTGATTTGTCTTGGCCTAGGTTCCTTGAAGCTCTAACTCACTGACACTGAGTGCAGTCTACATTTGATAAGCTCTAACAAGAGAACCCAGGGCAGATTAGACACTCAGACTATCACTCTGGTGAATTTTATGAGCTCTACAATAAGAAGTTGAAAATTGAGGCACCAAATAACTCAAGGAAGGAACAGTTAGAAAACACGTTTTAAAGGTTTCTGTAAAAAGACCCAAAGCAAATCCTTCAAGCAGTGTACAGAGGGAGTTCCAAAGCTGCCAGGGCTCTCCAGAGAACCAATGGTCCATGCTGTGAACCAATGGTCCATGCTGTTTAGGCTCAACAGACCTAGTGCTAGCGGGTCTGGGGCTTCCCGTCCCTCCTTGTACCCCTCCACTCCCAACAACTTCCCTGCCTCCTGAGACCTGGGTCCAGCTAACTATCCTGAGCAAATGAGCTCCAGAACAAGGGAGGCAGAAGTAAGCTGTTAAGCTCTGGACAGGGGCGAAGTTTTGGGAGGGCTAAAGATGGGAGAAGTTACAGACAAAATGAGGCGAGAGTACAAAAAGGAGAGGTAGGGAAGGTTAATGAGTGATGTAAAAGTGGGTAAGAATGACCCTGGATCAGCAGCAGGCTTAAGATGAACTTTGGATTTAAGACCCTTTTCAGTAAGACCCTTCTCAGGTCACCTGTACTCTAATCAAGCCTATCTGTCTACTGCCTACAGCCCTTCATGACCACATTTCGCTGCTTCGGCCTGCTGCCCTGGTTCTATGAGTGGGATGATGTGGTAGAGGGAGGGCCAGGCCCAAAAGGCAGCCAGAAGTGGTTGAATCAAGTCTCCTAAGGTTCTTGTGAGGGGTAGCCCATCCCTAAATCCCCAGATCCTACCAACCAGAACTTATCCTCCCTTTGGAAACAGTCACCACACTGAGCAGATCTTTATTTCCTACCTAGAATTAGATGTTTGCCAGAAACCACTGGGCTTAAGGAAACAAAGTCACAAAAAGCCTTTGGCAGCCAGAGTTCACAGGCTCAGATCATACACATTTCCTGTGTTTAGAGGGGACAATGGGTCTGCAGAAGCCTGCAGACACAGCATAGAGCGTGCACACGCAGGGCACAGAAGGAGGGCCGGGGGAATGAGAGGAGGTCTAGACAAAGTGCCTATAGGAGGTACCTTCATAGACACCACTTGCACCTGAGGAAACATAGGTGAGCACAGATCCTGCACACAGAGCTACAGAACATGTGCACACACCCATCTGGGGGAGTATTCAGTATTCACTAGGGCCCGAATCACTGGCAAAGCAAACCCTTACTGTCTTCAGGAACCAGTGCTTGCAGGCACAGAGCATGAGTATACCATGCATTCACATGGCATGGGGAAACCACATCACAGGTCTACAGAAGCTTGTGCTCACAGAGAGGCTAGGAAGCCTGCTCAGAAGCACAAAGCACACATTTAGGCCCCAGGCAAGAGGTAACAAAAAGCCTACAGAAACTCCTGCTCTCAAATACAAAGTGTGTATGCATGCTGGGCTCAGCAAGGGTTTACAGCATATGCCAATCTGCAGCAATAAGTAGAAAATGGACACACACTGTGCAAAGTAGGAAAAGAGGAAGGCATTCAGTATCTGGGGGAGTCAAACTGAGCACAAGTATAAGCACACACATGCTACATTGAATGTGCACCATGCTGGCACATACATTCTCACACTGCTCCAGGGATGTCTGCAGGAGCACACACAAGCATGGAGCATGCACACAAACTGCTTTCAGGAAAAACAGACTAGCTGCATGAGCCAAAGCTCATGAGGCACAGATCATAAGCACACATGTGTACACACGTACACACACACACACACACACACACACACACACACACACACACAGTACTCAGGAGGGAGAGGAGAGAATTGACAACAAAAAGGGCCCTAAAGGGCCAGAGCACAACCTGAAGGGCTCCTCGCTTTCCTTCTGCAAGGAGAGAAAGAGCAGAAAAAAAGGGCAGAGAGGTTAGTAGATTCAGTTGTAAGTCAGCTAAACCTCATGGGACATGGAGAAGAGGGAGATGTCCTCTGAACAACTGGGTAGTTCACAAAGCCCAGCTCCCAGAATCCTTACCTTCTGTATTTGCTGGCCCCTGCTTTTCAGTTGAGAACTCAGATTTGGCTACAAAAACCAAAGGACAAAGTCTACCTGGGAATTTCAGTCACCCTTTTCCCCCTTTCCAAAGTGGTCTGCATGCAGGGTCAGGGCCACAAGACCAGCTTTGTTTGTTACCAAGGGTCACTCCAACAGGCTACCTGAACTGACTGAACACAGAGTGGGTTCCTTCCTCAGAAGCTACATGAGTTCACTCTGAATCTGGAATAAGTCCGCAAACCCCAAAGGCCTGGTAGCTGAGCTCTTTCCATTTTGTAATACAGTCTTGGCCACGTGTTTGCCCAACAAGCCCTGGCTTTCCCAGAGCCTAAGTTAAGTTAGGCCAAGTTAAGGCCTGGAATTAAGGCCAGGACCAGGATGCTCAATGGCCATAGATTTGGAGGCACCAACTGGCCACTGCCCTATCACAAGGCACCATGATCTGGACAATAAAACCATAAGTGCAATCCCAGGCTTGATTATCTACCAAATCCAGAACAATACGCCAAAGGAAACCGACACTTCCAGAAGGACCCAAGCAAGCCACAGGAGAGGAAGAATAAGGTCCAGAGATTATTCCTTTCCTATTCGTCAGAGACTACACTGCCTTCTAGGCCACACATGCTTCACGTAGGCTTCCTTCTCTAAGGCAAGTTCATTTACCTGGGCCCATCAGCTCCCCTTTTCTTTTTTTCTCATCCTTTTAAAAGACCCACTGATATCACATAACAAGTAGAAGGGAGAATCATGGAAACTAACTCATAAGTTCCCTATTTTTCAAGCTACTTCTGATGACCTAATGGGTCACCTGACTTGACAGAAGAATGAATTCAGGAACAGGAATCCTTTAAAACAGTGCAGCTTCAGAAAAGTGGGTGAGATAAAAAAGACACTTCCTGGAAAGGGGACATGTCTCTTCTACATCTACTCCCTACTTCCTTATAGCACTCTATTCCCTTTGCAAAAGAAAACTAGGCAAGGAACACTTTAACTGACCCTGTGACTCAAACTGGAAAGGATTCTCTCTTCCTCCACCATCTTAAATATAAATACATTGTACACATCATGTCAAAGTTACTTCGATTGTGTCCTTCTATTCTTCCCAGAGTTCCCCATAATGCCTAAAGTAGAAAATTCAATCTATTGACAAGGCTGTCAAGGCTCTCCATGACCTGGCCTCTTGCATCTATTGGGTGAGCTCAGACTGATTCTTAAGACTTAGCTCAAAAAAAAAAATTAATCTGCATGTGGGCTCCTCAGTTACTGAGTTATTGTAATCCTGTCTCAGTCCATGGGGGGGAAACAGTCTCAAGAGGTGAACTACAGAAACACAAAGGCCTTTTTCTCTTTTCTCTTTTCCCTACAACTTCCTCCTTCACATGGTACATCTTTAACTTGTGCTCGTCATTTTATGCTAAGGACCAAAGCTGATCTGGTTTGAGAGGAGATTGTGTCTGTGGTTAAGAGACCACAGATTAGTGTAGGGAAGTGCATTTTGTGGTTCATATGGAGTTTTAACTTGGAGGCTAGCTTATTGGGTGTGTGTTGTTTGAGGGTTCCTTTCATTTTCAGGCACATAAAATGTCTTGGCACCTCTACCGTGGTGCAGGGTGCCCCTTTGGAGAGTGTTTTCCAAGAAGCTTTAGGTAAGGGTGACCAGGCAGGGCCAAATCGTGTTGACGGGCTCCATGCACAATTAAAAGACAACAAAACGGTTCACGTTGACATCAGATGGAGGACGTTTGGGAATCTTTGATCCCCATTTGAGACTTCTAAGTGTCTTCCTCCCTTTCCAACATGAAAATTCAGTAAACTTGAAAGAAAATATCTGTGAGTTCCTTCAACTTGTAACTCATAGTCGTGATAATCCAGAGGGAATATGCACTGGTGACTTTAAAGGTTACAATCTTTGACAGTCCCAAAGCAGTGCAGCTCTGTAAAAGGTAGTGGAAGGAAGTTTTCTTTCTACTTTGTTGAGGGAATTACTTAAGAATTTAGATGGGTAAAAGGTACCCTTGCCTTATTCCAGTTTCTTATTTTCTTTGCCCCCTTTCCTTTTGAAATGTTTAACTGATTTCATGTCATAGTAGGGAATGCATTCTCCAACCCCATCCTTTGCCCTCCCAGGAAGTCAGTGTATTGATCAACTTTTTGGGCTTGCCCTCCAAATGACCTTTTTCTGCACTGGAAGCCTCCACACCTAGCTCTTCGTTTTGTTACTGCTGTGTTTATATTAACTTGGACAGATCTGTGGGCCACACAGGAATTTTTTGTTTTTTAAAGAAAAGTCTATAGATGAAAAATTACTAATGAAACTGTGTGTGCCTCTATGTGTGTGCAACATAAAAGTACAGTAGCACCTAAGGAACTTGAATCTTGGTTCCTGTAAAACTGCAAATTGATGTGGTAGTAATAAAAAAAAAAGACTTAGCTCAAATATTAATGCCTCTATGAAAATTTATCTGCCTTCCTCTTAAAAACAGAATTAGATGCTTCTCTACTATGTATACATGGTACCCATGCTTTTGTGCTGCACACTTCTATGACAGTATGTTGTTAGTATGTTTCATTGTTAATTGTCTGTATAAGTTTCTCCCTTTATACACTGAGAATTTCTTGAGAGCAAGAATTATATATACTATATTATCTCACCTTTGTAGTCTGAGGGTTTAGCACATCTAGCGTTTTTCTGTAGTAAAAGGAACTTGAACTTTCAGGACTTAGAGAACAAGAGTCTTTCTAAGAACATGTGTCTTCCCTCCCATCAGGAAACGTGCACAAGCTTTTTAGATAGCCTCATCCACCAGAGGGCAGATAGCAGAAGCAAGAAGAACTACAATCCTGCAGCCTGCGGAACAAAAACCACATTCACAGAAAGACAGACAAGATGAAAAGGCAGAGGGCTATGTACCAGATGAAGGAACAAGATAAAACCCCAGAAAAACAACTAAATGAAGTGGAGATAGGCAACCTTCCTAGAAGAATTAAAGAACAAACAAACAGAGATGAACAACAAAATAACTGAAATGAAAAATACACTAGAAGGAATCAATAGCAGAATAACTGAGGCAGAAGAATGGATAAGTGACCTGGAAGACAGAATGGTGGAATTCACTCTTCTGGAACAGAATAAAGAAAAAAGAATGAAAAGAAATGAAGACAGCCTAAGAGACCTCTGGGACAACATTAAACGCAAGAACATTCACATTATAGGGGTCCCAGAAGGAGAAGAGAGAGAGAAAGGACCCAAGAAAATATTTGAAAAGATTATAGTCGAAAACGTCCCTAACATGGGAAAGGAAATAGCCACCCAAGTCCAGGAAGCGCAGAGAGTCCCACACAGGATAAATCCAGGAGAAACACGCCAAAACACACAGTAATCAAATTAGCAGAAATTAAAGACAAAGAAAAATGACTGAAAGTAGCAAGGGAAAAACGACAAATAACATACAAGGGAACTCCCATAAGGTTAACAGCTGATTTCTCAGCAGATCTACAAGAGACCCACTTCAGACCTAGGGACACATACAGACTGACAGCGACGGAATGGAAAAAGATATTCCATGCAAATGGAAATCAAAAGAAAGCTGGAGTAGCAATACTCATATCAGATAAAATAGACTTTAAAATAAAAAATGTGACAAGAGACAAGGAGGGACACTACATAATACAGAAAATTAATAAGGAAACACAAGCTTTAAATGACACAATAGAATAGATAGATTTAATTTACATTTATAGGACATTCCATCCAAAAACAGCAGACTACACTTTCTTCTCGAGTGTGCACGGAACATTCTCCAGGATAGGTCACATCTTGGGTCACAAATCAAGCCTCAGTAAATTTAAGAAAACTGAAATCATATCAAGCATCTTTTCTGACCACAACGCTATGAGATTAGAAATCAATTACAGGGAAAAAAA
>NC_041222.1:29310230-29310968 GCF_002837175.3 Physeter macrocephalus
TGCAATCCCTATCAAATTACCAATGGCTTTTTTTACAGAACTAGAACAAAAAATCTTAAAATTTGTATGGAGACACAAAAGACCCTGAATAGCAAAAGCAATCTTGAGGGAAAACAACGGAGCTGGAGGAGTCAGACTCTCTGACTTCAGACTATACTACAAAGCTACAGTAATCAAGACAATATGGTACTGACACAAAAACAGAAATGTAGATCAATGGAACAGGATAGAAAGTCCAGAGATAAACCCACGCACCTATGGTCAACTAATCTATGACAAAGGAGGCAAGGATATACAATGGAGAAAAGACAGCCTCCTCAATAAGTGGTGCTCGGAAAACTGGACAGCTACATGAAAAAGAATGAAATTAGAACACTTCCTAACACCATACACAAAAATAAACTCAAAATGGATTAGAGACGTAAATGTAAGATCAGACACTATAAAACTCTTAGAGGAAAACTTAGGAAGAACACTCCTTGACATAAATCACAGCAAGATATTTTTTGATACACCTCCTAGAGTAATGGAAATAAAAACAAAAATAAACAAATGGGACCTAATGAAACTTAAAACTTTTGCCAAGCAAAGGAAACTACATACAGGACGAAAAGACAATCCTCAGAATGGGAGAAAATATTTGCAAATGAATCAACGGACAAAGGATTAATCTCCAAAATATATAAACATCTCATGTAGCTCAATATTAAAAAAACAAACAACCCAATCCAAAAATGG
>NC_041222.1:29311566-29350487 GCF_002837175.3 Physeter macrocephalus
CCTAGAAAAATGGTACAGATGAACTGGTTTGCAGGGCAGAAATTGAGACACAGATGTGGAGAACAAACGTATGGACACCAAGGGGGGAAAGCGGGGGGGTGGGGCAGTGGTGGTGGTGGTGGTGAGATGAATTGGGAGATTGGGATAGACATATATACACTAATATGTATAAAATGGATAACTAATAAGAATCTGCTGTATGAAAAAATAAAAAATTCAAAAATTCAAAAAAAAATTAAAAATAAAAAAAAATAAAGAAAAAAGAACATGTGTCTTGCCTAAGAGAAAAGATAGGTCTCTTAGCCAATAGCCTGTACCATTTTTCAGACCCCAAAGAACTGCTGTACTAGTCCCTTCAGTTTGTCCCACCCACTGGACAAACATTTTCTTGTTTAAAAAAACTTTTTCTTGTTAGGAATCAAATTTTTTGTGCTTCGTAACCGCCTAAAATGCCTTAGGATTTTTCCACTCAGATTTAGTTTTCAATTTAAGTGACATATGTCTATATAACACCTTCTTTGCAGGAAAATTCCTGACCCCTAAGAATGATCTCACTCTTCCAGAAAGTCTACCTTATAAGGAAGTGACATACTTCCTCATTGCTAAAACAATCTTAACTCCATTACTTGGGAGTCAAAAGACTTGAGGCACTCATCTTACCTGAGCCTGCATTTCCTTATCTGTAAAAAGAGGATAAGACAAGCAATCTCCCAGGGTTACTGTGAGGATTCATCTCTTAAATACTTATTGAGCACCTACTGCACATTAGGTACTGTTCTCATGCTGATGCAGCAGTGAACCCTGATCTTGAGAAGCTTCTATTCTAGTAGGAGGAGCAGACAACTAATAATGATGATGAAGATGATGATAGTAGCTCACACCAAGTGAACACATTACACATCTGGCATTTTATTTGAGTAAGCTCATTTATTTCTCACAACAACCCTACTGGGTAAATACTATTATAATCTCCATTTTCTGTTGATTAAAATGAAGATCAGAGATGTTAAGAAACTTGCCTAAAGTCACAGCAAGTGGTAAAGCCAAAATTCAAAACAGGCATTCTGGTTCCGGAATCTGTGTACTATATCATGTATGATGGGGACTCTGCTGAAAAATTCAAGTAAGGGGAAAAGATATTGCCCTCTGTGGTGATGTTATGCTATTAAAATTTTATAAAAGATTGAGAGAGAGTCCTCATTGATAAAGTGACATTTAAGCAGAGACCTGAAGGAAATGAGTAAAGAAGCTATTCAGAGTGATAGGAGAAAAGTATTCCAGTCAGAACATACAGCAAGTGCAAAGCCTTAGGCGAGAGCATGACTGGTGTGAAGGAACAAGTTTGCCACAGAGTACCATTTCAAACAGGGCTTTACAGGCCCTTATAAGCACTTTGGCTTTCATTCTGAGTAAGACAGAAAAATCACTGGAAGGTCCTGAACAGAGAAGTGATATGATCTGACTCACATTCTATGAGGATTACTCTGGCTGGGGAGAACAGACTGTAGAGGGACAAGGGTAGAAGCAGGGAGATCAGTTAGACTACCACAATCATCTAGACAAGAGAAAATGGTGACTTAGATAAAGATGTTAGTGGTAAGATTTGGGATATTTTTTAAAGGCAAAGCAGGCAGAATTTACTAACTGATTGGATATGGGTTGTGAAAGAAAAGAAGTCAAGAATGACTCTATGGATTTGGGCCTGAGCAGCTAGCTGCAAGAATGAAGTTGCCATTTACTGTTAAGGAAGACTATAGGAAAAGCAGGTTTGGCAGGGCTTAGGGAGAAGGATCAGGAGTTTGGTTTTGGATACATCAAATCTGAGATGCCTATTCACATGGAAATGTGGATGTTAAGTAGATGTGGAATCTGCTGTTCCTGGACAATATCTGGGCCAGATATAAATCTGGGAATGCTTATGAAAATCATGCGACTGAAACATATTACCTAGGAGGTGAGTATAAATAAAAAGTAGTCGGGATTGAATCCTGGGATACTACGAAGTTGGGAAGATAAGGAGGGACTAGCAAAGATGACTTGAGAAGGAATGGTCAATAATGTTGGAGGAGAACCAAGACAGAGTGGTGTTCTGGAAGCCAGGTGAAGAAAGTATTTCAAAAAGAAGAAATCAAGGGACTTCCCTGGCGGTCCAGTGGTTAAGATTCCATGCTTCCAACACAGGGGGCACGGGTTCGAACCCTGGTCGGGGAACTGAGATCCCACATGTGGCATGGCCAAAAAATTTTTAAAAAAAAAGAAATTGAGGCATATGAATAGACTAAAGATCAATGGAATAGAATCGGGAGTCCAGAAATAAACTCTTACATTTATGGCCAGTTGATTTTTGACCATTCGATAGGTAAAGCATGTTCTTTTCAACAAACGATGCTGAGATAACTAGACATACACATGCTTAAGAAGGAAGTTGGACCCTATCTCACACTGTATATAAAAATCGACTCAAAATGAATCATAGACCTAAATGTAAGAGCTAAATAAAACTTTAAAACATTTAGAAAAAAACATAGGAGTTAATCTTTGTGACCTTGGATTAGACAGTGGTTTCTCAGCTATGAAACCAAAAGCAAAATCAACACAAGAATAGATAAATTGAACTTCATCAAAATTTAAAACTTTTGTACTCTACTCCATACCCATATTATGATGGCTATTACAAAACAAACAAACCAAAAAACCAATGAGAAAGTAACAAGTGTTATTTAGCAAGGATGTGGAGAAATTAGAACCTGTGTGCACTGTTGTTGGGAATGTAAAATGATGCAGTCGCTGTGGAAAATAATATGGCAATTCCTCAAAAAAAATGAGAATTACCATAAGATCCATCAATGCCACTTCTGCGTATATACCTAAAAGAAATGGAAGCAAGAACTCCAACAAATTTTGTACACCCATGTTTATAGCAGCATTATTTGCAATAGCCAAAAGGTAGAAGAAACTCAAGTGTCCACTGATGGATAAATGGACAAACAAATGTAGTATATATACATACAATGGAATATCATTCAGCCTTAAAAAGGAAGGAAATTCTGACATATGCTACAACATGGATGAACCTTGAAGACATTATGTCGAGTGAAATAAGCCAGTCACAAAAGGACAGGTATTGTGCAAATACACTTATATGACATACTTAGAGCAGTCAAATTTATAGAGACAGAAAGTACAATGGTGATTGCCAGTGGCTGGGGGGAGAAGAGAATGGGGAGTTAGTTTAATGGGTACAGAGTTTCAGCTGGGAAAGATGAAAAAGATCTGGAGATTGGATGGTGGTGATGGTTGCACAACAATGTGAATAAACTTAAAATGATTAAAATAATAAATTTTATGTTTTGTATATTTTACCACAATAATATTTTTTTAAATTATGCTTCAAAGGACACCATCAAGAAAGTGAAAAGACAACCTACAGATTGGGGAAAAAATATATACAAAATATTTGTATAATTTGTATATAAGGGACCTATATCCAGAACATATAAAGAACGCTTACAACTCAACAGAAAAAGACAAACAACTCAATTTAAAAACGGGTAAAGGATTTGAATAGACATTTCTCCAAAGAAAATATAAAAACGGCCAATAAGCACAGGAAAAGATGTTCAACATCATTAGCCACTAGGGAAATGCAAATCAAAACTAGAAGATACCAGTCACACCCACTAGGATGGCTATAATAAAAATAGAATGGCAAGGATGTGGAGAAATTTGAACTCTCATACATTGCTGGTGGAAATGTAAAATGGTGCAGCCACATTGGAAAACAGTCTAGAAGTTCCTCAAAAATGTTAAACACAGAGTTACCATATAACCCAGCATTCCATTCCTAGGTATATACCTGAGAATCAAAATATATGTCCAGGCAAAAACTCACACATAAATGTTCATAGCAACATTATTCATACTAGCCAAAAAGTGGTAACAAAACAAAACAAAAGTCCATCAACTGATGGATGGATGAACAAAATGTGCTATATCCATGTAATGGAATATTATTCAGCCACAAAAGGAAATGAAGTACCCATACATGTTACAACATGGGTCAATTTTGAAAACATTGTGCTAAGTTGAAGAAGCTGGTCAGAAAAGGCCACATTTTATATAAATCCATTTACATGCAATGCCCAGAATCCATAGAAATGGAAAGTAGATTAGCGGTTGCCAGAGGCTGGGGACAAAGGGGATTGGAGAGTGACTATTAATAGATAGGGAGTTCTTTTTGGGGGTGATGGAAATGTTCTAGAATTGATTGTTGTATAACTCCGAATATACTAAAACCACTCAATTGTACATTTTTAAGGGATTTTAAGGATGAATTTTATGGTATATAAATACCTAAAAAGCTGTTATAATAATAAGAAGTAATCAACTTCATCAAGTTGCTGATTGACTAAGAGAACTAAAAATGGACCAGAAGTTTGGCAATATGATGGCCTTGACAAAAGCTATTTTAGTAGTGGTAGGAATGAAAAAATGGAATTTTCATGTAATGCATGTGAGAGTACTTCAAATAGTGCCTCGTACGTACCCCACCCCACCCCCCCAAAAAAGGAAGAAAAAGCATAAAAAAAAAAAAAAAGAACTCAAACTAACGGTAAGATACTACTAATAAGCTTAGGCCCTAAAAGGTCTCAAGCAGAGCAGTGAAGAAAGCTTTTTCAAATGTTTTGTTGTGGTAGCAATCACTGTTGTATTGAATCAGTTTGCCAGGTTAGGGTGACTGCTCTTGTGGACTCTATAACCCGAGTGTATTGGTGGTGAGAGGCCAGCCTGTGTGTTTATGTACCTTCCTCTATTCCTCCTGCTTTATGGCCTGGTGCTGGAGTCAGGCTGGACCTAGCACTGAAGAGATGCTGCCACTACCTGGCAGCCTCTCCACCAGCCCCTCTGTAGCCCACAGACCAGACTGGATCTTGGTAAGCACCCAGAACTCTGGCTTGATCTCTTACTGGTGTTTCAGAAAATCTCCTTCGTCTCATTATCTCTGCTGCTGTCACAAGTTCCTGCATCGTCCAGCAGGATGTCAGCCCAGAAGGGAAACTCTGCAACTTGAAGAACTGGGCCCCAGAGTTCTGGATGCTCATGCTAACATCAACTCTAGGCAAGGTTTAAAGAGTTAGTAAGGAAGTACTGTTTTGATATTTGTTGTTTCTACTGTTGCTGTAATATAATAATTTCTAAATGCCCAGGGAGAAAGAAAAGGGGCTGCAAAGTTAAAAGGAGAGAGAAATCACTTGTAGTTGAGGAATTATAGAAAGCTTCCTGGAGGAGGATACTTTGGCTGTATGTTAAAGAATTGAGTAAATTTTGCTAGGTTGATGTGGGAAACAGTACCTTAGGCTAGAAGGAAGGATGTATATGTCAATATGCTGAAGACAAAGTATAAGGCAAATTTGTGAGACAGCAGTTTCTTTCTAGGTGGAGTACAGTGGGACAATGGGAGATAAGCCTGGAAATGTAAACTAGAGACCAACTGTAGTGGTCTTGAATGCCAAATGAAGGAATTTAGACTTTTTTTGATAAGCTATAAAGAGTAGCTCTAGGGATATTTGAAAGGAACATGATTTTAATTTTTCAATTTAATTTTATGACTTGGTATTATATTCACATGATTCAAATTCTAAAAACTATAAAAGGGTATAGAGTAAAAAATCTCCTTCTCATCCCACTAGTTTTTCACCTAATACCTTTCCCCATGGGCAATCCTGTATCTGTTTCGTATGTATCTTTGTGGTTTTTTGTTTGTTTGTTTGTTTGGGGGTTTTTTTGGCCATGCCACATGGCTTGCAAGATCTCAGTTCCCTGACCAGGGACTGAACCTAGGCCACAGCGGTGAAAGTCTGGAATCCTAACCACTAGGCCACCAGGGAACTCCCTCTTATGTATGTTTGTTAGATATTCTATACATATACAAACAGACATTGTGGGTTTTTGTGTGTATTCTTCCCCTCTCCTATTTATACAAATGTCAGCATCTTATACATACTGTTCTGCACCTTGTTTTTTTGAATATGTCAATATATCTTTCCATTTCAGTAAAGAGGTACCTCTTCCTTTTTATAGCTGCATGGTACTGTATTCCATTGTTTGGATGTGCCAATAAGTTATATAAACAGCCTTTCTTAACGAACATTAAGTTGTTTTCAATCATTGCTATTAAAAACAATGCTTCAAAAATAGCCTTGAACATATGTCCCTTCCACATGTGAAAATGTACCTGCAGGATATATTCCTGGAAGTAGTGTTGGGGCTCAAAGGGTATACATAATTTTGATAAATTTTGCCAATTGCCTTCCTTAGAGGTTATACCAATTTCCACTCCCATCCCACTGGCAATGTATGAGTGCCTGTTCTCTCACACCTTTGCCAACACAATATGTTTCATAATTTTAATTTTGCCTTAGAAAGATTAATCAGGTTATATGCATAAGAGGACAACCCCATTTACATTTAAAATTAGATGAATAAAGCATATGCTCTTTGGATAAATTTAATTTTGATTGGGAGAAGTAATTTAAAAGCTACATATCATCTCCATGCTGCCTAGAAAAAAGTTTTCTCATTTCTTGTAGCCAAAAACCATTCCATTCTCTAGTTCTTAGGTAAGCGCCCTTCAACTGGAGATGAAAGAAAGGGAATATGACCTGTGGAGAGCACAGTCAGACTGGACAGCTCCAAGATAGAAATAAGGTTCTGTATTATCAACTCCAGTACTAGGAAGAAGACAGGTCGGGATAAGGGAAATTGCCACAGTGGCCTATGAGGTGGAGCTGCTGGAGAAATGGTCATCTTATCTCGGCAAAAAGCGCATGGAGAATAATTCTAAAATGCAACATAGGATTGCATCAGTCCCCCTAGCTTCTGTGAGAAACATGCCTCTTTTCCCCAGTCCTGCCTCCTACCCCACACCTACTTTACACCAGAATATCCTAAGAGCCCTGCAGCTGTAAACTATTTTTGCCCAGATGCCCCTCCCTCTTTTGAAAAGGTATTTCTAAAGCTCCCGCCAATAAACTGGAAGCTGCCTACAGACAAGAACTCCTTTCCTGTTGCTTTTCAACTCTGTCACTCCAATTCCCACAGGATTCGCTTAACATCGATATTCCAGTAACTGAGACTGATTCAAGCTGTGGACCTCCCCCATCATCTTGTGAAACTCACCACCAAGCTGAGTCTCATGCTGGCCTGATGAAGGCCCTACCCAGCCAGCTGTAAACCCATTAAACAGAGACTTGAAATACCTGGGTGCACGTCTTCTACCGAGAGATGGTCTGTCTTCTGTACTAGCTTGTGCAAAAGTTTTTTCTGCCTCAGTCTTTTCTCTCTTAGAACATCTTTTAAATTGTTGATGCATTTGTTGAGGTAGATGGTCTCTGCACACACTTGCTCTAGGCTTAGTCTGTCCTGTTTGGGAGATTCAGGCCTGGAACAAGTTTCACTTCCCAGACACGGAGCCAGGGCAAAACCTGGCGATGAATATGCAAGAGGCAAGTTATTGGAAGCCAGAGAGAAGTTGCTGGGATCCTGAGAGGTTTGGTCTCCCTGTGTAGAGATGCCCACTCCACCAGACACCACATTGAGCAAGGTCTCACTCCCCTGACTCCCAGGGCTCTCCACTGAGAAATCCTGGGCACCCCCTGAACTCACTGTCCCAAGAAGTCTATCACTGTTCTCTGACTGGGAACCACTCTCAATGCTTTCCAGGTCCTCAGGAGTCATGGACCCGCTGTTCTCCAGCTTCTGAAATACTCCCTGCAAAGCTGAACGAAAGTGGTAAATTGCTCGGCCCAGTTTACTTGTGTAAAACTTGATTTCTACATCTTCATCCTCCTGCGAGCCACCCAGACAAGAAGACTTTTCAAAGACATCTTTAAGGACCTGCGCAGCATGTTCCTCCTCTTCATTCAAGTCAATATGAACCATGTCATTGAAAGTCTCAGTTCCTATGATGATTTCCTCCATCATGTTGTCACAGCTCAGAGTTGCAAACCTTCTGGACTTATCTGTCAAAAGGTCCTCTAGCTGCTTTGAGCTCAAAATATCAAGCCCAGCCTCACAGGCCAGGAGTTTGTCCTCTGTCTTCAGCAACCCAGACAATGATAGGCAGCTGCTGGCCTCAGTTTTATCACTGCAGTTGTTTTCTATTTTTGCTGCTTTATATGCTTCAAGTCCTTGGTTACACTGTTTGAAAACCTGGGGTTTCCCAGAATCCTCCTCTTTTGAGATTAACTCTAGGGAAGGTTCCTCAAATTGATGAAGGGTGGACAGAGAAGCCTCTCTCCCTGTCAGTTCACCACAGGTGCCACTGATAATTTGGGGTGTTCCTGATGTTTCTTTTACTTCGTCCCTTGGCTTAGACTCATCACTTGACTTTGCTAAATCGTTCTTGGGTGGGAAGCAAAGGCCTTGCTGTTCAGGAGTCTGGAGTTCTCTATGTTGATTCTGAGCCCTCATTTGATATACTCCTGTTATTGGTCCTCTGTCCCCTGTTTCCACCTGAAAAACTGGTTCATCCAGGTTTAAAGAATTCAAATTACAATCCTGAAGTTGTTGTTCCAAAAATGATACAGACTCCTTTGGGGGATTCTTACAGCACTGTGGCCGGCTTGGTTCTTCTCTGGTGGCAATCCGGATCCCTAAACTCTGCAAGAGGATGGATTTCTGCAATATAAGGTCTCTATGCTCTAGATGGGCAAGCTTCACAACAGTAGGCCTGGGGGCTGGCGCTTTGCCTGCTCTGTAAGCCTCTTTAATGTACCTATTGCACTGCATGCCATTAACACAGAGGTGTTTGGTCAGGAAGCTATGCACCAGCTCCATGGTATTTTCCCCATCTTGCTCAGGAAGTCCATACAGATACAGAATGGCTTCCTCATTGGGTCGGTCCACATGGGGTTCCTGGGCCTTTCCCCCAACACACACCTTGGCCAGGGAGCTGCTGCCCACCTGCAAGCCTTCTATTTCACTCAGAACTGAGTCTACACAGCTAGAGACTTCTTCCACCGAACCCCGGACTTGACTCAAGTGCTGCCGCAACTCAGCAATTTCAGTTTGGAGACGGCTGATGCCTTGCAGCTCTCTGATGATATAGTCCACTACATCCCCCAAAGGTTCTTGCTGTTCACGGCTACAGCCTTGGCCAGGGCCTCTGGACAAAAGGGGCTTGGCTTGATCCCTCTTTGACGGCTCTTGACAGCTTGTGGTCATGCTGGCAGATGAGAGGTCCTGAGAGCCAGACCCTGAAACACAGGCAGTGGAGCCCAGAGGAAGCTGGCTGCTGGCCTGCTGCCCAAAGCTGCAATGCTGGGCCAGCCCCCCATCTCTATCCCCACCAATGGCTGAGGCTACTGACCCACAGTGAGGGGAAAGGAAGCTGTCCTCTGGTAAGGATCCAGCAGGGCCTGAGGACTTGCTCTTGAAGCCACACAGAGTCTCCGCCTTAGCTTTATCTGGGAAAAGCCTGGAGGAGGATCCCAAGGTGACCATGATTTCTTCCTCTGACTCTTGCAACAGTCGCTTCATTTTCTCCCTCAGGGTCTGAGGGATTCTCAGCTTCTTCCTCTAGTTTCTGGTCAGGATGGTTAATAGAGATTGTGTTAGAAGGCAATACCCTGACCTGTTCTTTTCAGTCTATTTTTAGCAATTATTGCTGGCTGATGCCTTGGGCTTGGCCCACAGTGATGCCTAGAATGGTCCCATGTGTGGTCTCAAACCTGGCACATGTTCCTGGATCCTAGCTTGACTCTAATCCTGCAGCTAGTGAAAAAGGAAAATAGTGCACTTGGATCAGAAGGCAGCAGGACAATATGAATCAAGCTGTCAAGCAGGAATAAGAACACTACTTTCTAAGACTGTAGGAGTCAACAGTGACCTGCCTCCCAACGCTAGACTTAAAGGTTATAAGCAATCAGTTCTCTCTCCTTGGCTTCCCATCAGAGTTTTGATGTAAAATCAGATCAAGTCCTTGTGTTCTGAGCAAGTAGCCAAAGTCAACAAGATCGAAACAAACTCCTGGGAAATATGTGGGGTGAAGTCAGCGAGTGACTGAACCTTTACAAATTCAACATGAGGCTCAGAAATGAACATATAGATGTTTAACCACCAAAGCTCAAATCACATACACAGTAAAAGACAAGACGTGGAATGTTTCTTTTTTTTTCCCCCTCCAGTTTGTTGCTCTGGTGAAGGCTCAACTACTTAAAGGTTTGCTCCTACCTGTGCTTATAGCACAAAGTGTTTTCCCTTTGTTTAGTGATAGCAACCCTTCACTTGGAGAAAGGACCATGACAAGAAAGTGATTTCCTAGCACTGTCCACTGCTGGAGTAATAGAGGGTTGCTCTAGCCCGCTGAATGGCCTGGAGAGAACAATGCATGTGGCAGGTGGGGAGCTGATTACACCAGAGAGAGCTCCAGGGTGCTCTACTGTTCTCCAAAAAGATGAAAAAAGACCTGCCACCAGTCTTGCCCCTAAACTCTGAGCTACCAGTGACTGTAGCTTAGGCAGAGATGACTGTTACCTTATGTGGGGTGGGCATCCATTCCGTTTTTACTGGGAACATGCAGCCTGTAGGGAAGGAGCACAGCGGAAAGTACAAAGGATGAAGCAGAGAGCCCAGGAATGCATGGGACTGCCAATACTCTCTGGCTCTGCTGGGTCAGCCCGGGACAGGTAAAATGAGTTGGTGGGAGACAGGCTACCCTTCATGTTCTTCAACTGGAGATGGTTTCTCTATTTTCTAGATTTGACCTAGATTTCTAAATCTTCTAAAACCCCTGTCTCCTTTTCTTTTCCCAGTACTCAAGTTAACCCTAAAAAGTAAAAATTGTCTGTGAAGAACATAAGCTGACTGCTCCCATAGCAATTCATTTGCAGGAAAGGCCACCAACTATAGTCCGTGGGTCTGAAAATTAAAAGCACTGTGCTTCTTGAGTTACATTTATCAAAAAAAAAAAAAAAAAAAAAAAGCACCGTGCTTCGCAGACTAAGAAGAACCAAAGTCACAAGACTTGAGATAAAGATGAAGCTGACCCCTTTTACTGGAAATAACTAGGCCAAGAATCAAGAGACAGAAACTAGATTAATTCCCTTTTCATTTCTTCCCTTCTTCTCTCTAGCTCATGTAAAAACTCTATTTCATCTAGGAATTCTTCATCTGAGAACTCTATCCATCCTGTGAGGCATTGGAGAGGCCTAATTATTGCTTTTTAAGCATTACTGCTTTACTCTGATGTTTTAAGGAGCCAGGATCAGCCATACCCCTAATGTGGTCAACTCAGTCTAGTCTGTGTGTGTGTGTGTGTGTGTGTGTGTGTGTGTGTGTGTGTGTGTGTGTGTGTCTATTTCATCTAGGAATTCTTCATCTGAGAACTCTATCCATCCTGTGAGGCATTGGAGAGGCCTAATTATTGCTTTTTAAGCATTACTGCTTTACTCTGATGTTTTAAGGAGCCAGGACCAGCCATACCCCTAATGTGGTCAACTCAGTCTAGTCTGTGTGTGTGTGTGTGTGTGTGTGTGTGTGTGTGTGTGTGTGTGTGTATGTGCGTGTGAGAGACAGAGAGAGACAGAGACAGAGAGAGACAGAGAATGCTCTATGTGCTCAGTCAGAACTCCTGGGTCTCGGGCTTAGTGCCCAGCTGCCTAGATAGCAAAGCCCCCAATTCTAGGACTGACTCATCAAGTTCTTCCCTCTCTCCTCCCAAAAGTACAAAATCTACATTTCCAAAGCCACCCATTTCTTTTCTCCCCTAGGTGCAAGGTCTGGGTACCCCGATTTGGTCTTGGCACCTGGTATTAGCTTTGAGCAATGTCCTTAGACTGATGGACTAGAGTTGGCAATTAGCCTTTCAAGCTTTTCTCAAAGAGAAAGACCGCTTACTAAACCAAGAGGGAAGCTCTGCATATGACCACATGAAGCCATGAGCAAGTGCTACTAGACTGAGAATCCGGAGACATAAGTTTGAGTCTTGCTTCACCAATGACCTTGGATTAAACACTTCTCTCTGTGCCTTAGTTTCCTCATCTGTAAAGTGGGGGAGATAGTCACAGGAATGTTATAAAGCTAAAATGAGGGACTGGTAATTAGTAAACTGTAAAGCATTGCAGTGTTACTATTACTGACATGGCAAGACCCTGGGACAAAGAAGCAGGAAAACCAATATCTAAGCCAAGTGTGCAATTGCCTAAATGGTTTGACTTGAGTGAACCATGACTTCTATCCCAGCCCCAGACCCCTACCTTTCCCAGTCTCTTCTAACGGTCTACAGCAATGCCTGGAACCCTACCATTACAGTGTCACTCTTTGTTAGTCTTTCTTTCTTCTAAAAGTTTTCTTTTTAAGGTAAGAAAAGGGAGGAGCAAAATATTCACTCCCCAACATTTCATTCAGGTGACAGGAGGCTTGCCCTCAGGCAGCCTGAAAGCACAAGGAAGGAGAAAACTGCTACAGGAGGCAAACTTTTCCTTTCTAATGCTAGTGAGGCTCAGAGCTCATTGCCAGGTCCTCCAAGGCCAGCCCCACTTTGGTCTAGAGGAGGCAGTTTTTCAGGAACGAAAATGAAGCTGACTCTCCTGCTACGGCTTCAGTGCAGGCCAGGTTAACTTTGGGCCTATCTGCTTCTGCCCCTCAGATTAATATTCCAGATAGGGTTGGACAGTCTTGCCAGGTTCCCCTCCAAAAGTGCAGTGCCTACAACACTGGCTGGCCAGCCACACAGAGGGCAAATGGCTCAGCCACTGTATTCAGAGGATGCTGAAGGACTAAAGGCAGAGCTGCCTGGTTTCCCGTATTAGTGACAAATAGGAAATCTCCAGCTAGAGCTGCCATAGCAACTCCTCCCAGCCTCAAACAAAGATGCTTGCTTTCATATTAAACAAACAAACAAAACCCTCTAAACCTTCTTCTGAATTGGTAGCTACAGCCCGCAGATGAACTCTAAACTTAAGAATCACCTCCGAGGGATATGGGTTCCCTGAAGGCACCAAACCCACTCAGTCATCCACATATTTAGGTTTTGAAACAGGGGACAGAGCTCACTGTGATGCCCAGAGAATCAACCAGTCACTTTGCTCAGAAACCAATAGGATACCAGAAGCCAGAATGGGCTGAAAGGGCAACCCGCAGAGCCAGGAGGTTCAATTCAAGGCCACCTCCTTCTTCAGCATCTCTTTGCTACTACTGTCCACAAGAATGAAATAACAGGGACCAACAGGAGAAAAACAGTTTGATCTCTAAATCAGTTCAATCGATGTGCCAGGCACTAAGCTATGTGCCAAGGATATAAGGCACAGTTCCTGCTCTCTAATATATTAATGCTTGGAAACAGAGTTAGGCATATAAACAATCACAAAATAAAGTGATACATGTTATAATAGAACTTGTAATAGAAAGCAAGCATTTAATTCCAGGGGTGGGGAATGGGAAGGTGATGAGAGGCCCAGAAAAACCACAACAGGAAAGGCCACGGAGAAGAAGTAATATTTGAGCTGAGATGGCATAACGAGGCCTCGGGGCCCAACCAGCTCAAACCTAGCCCTCTAGTTTCCTTCAAGGTACCCAGTGCTGTCACTCTGCTCTATCCTGTTGGCCTATCCACTCAAGTCAACTTCCATACTTCATATGTACATGCTCGAAAATGACCATACCTTTCTGCAATCTTTTCCTACGGAATGCCTAAGGCTGGGAAAAATAAGGCAGCTCTTTCAAGGGATATCTGCTTTTGAAAAGGGAACAGAGCAAAACAAAATGAATTAATCAAAAGGAATAAAGCTTCAGTGATGGAAAACTGAGAACTATGTCAGGGAGTAGACCCCTCAAATCACACCGAATCAGCACCAGCCTACCAAAAATGTCAAGAGGAAAAAAATCCCTCAGCTTTCTGAAATGGCTGATTCTTTCATCTATCTCTGACTTATCAGTTAAATGTTATTAGGAATGTAGGTATTCCTCGTAAAATTGCTTCTGACCCAAATCTTGGCTTGGAGGAAACAACTGGGAGACCTCTGGGAATAGGCCAGGGCTCTTTGTACATATATCAAGCAGCCTCTCACTTTGTATGAAGCAAGCCCAGAAGGCAAAAAGCCAAGAGCTCTGAGCCTCCTACCCCACACGTCACCCACAGCGGTCAGATCATTCCTGGGTCATTTACCAATTATGCTGTACGGCTAATATGGTGGGAAATGAATTTCTAGGGCCACAGCAGGTAGGGGTACTCTTCAGATATTAATCTTTGGGAAAGAATCAATGCTTACAGAGAATCTTGTCAGAGAAAATGATCAGGATCACAAGGTATAAAGAGTGAGATTAGCCAAAGGGAATAAAGAGTGCCCAAATTAAATGCGTAGCAAGGTCCCTGGCCTGTAGTTCCTAGGACTTGCCATCCCTCCTCACCTGCATTAGGAGGAATGCCACTTATAGGCCAGAAGCTGGACATGGTAAAGGAAAGAAAACTTCATGCATTGTGTCCAAGAGGGCAGATAGAACCTTAGGGAATGTACAGTAGCATGAAAGAGGATGCAGCCTTCAGAGGGCTGGTATATCAAGAACTCAGAATGAAAACTGAATGCCAGTCAGCAGAGCTGGGTACTCTGCGCCCTTCCCAGGGCTCCCTTTCAGCAGTACCAGGGTTTATTATACCAAGAGTATAACAAACCATAAAACAAATAAATACAGATGCACCTAGAATCTGATGCTCCCGACAAAGACTCTCTTTGACTAAACCTGAGTCAGGCTCCTCTCTGAGCCCTCTTTCTGACCAGGCTCCTGTCCTTGGGCTCTGTTTAGTACAATTTCAGCAAGAATCTTGCTGGGTCAGTTTAGTGAAAATTCCCCACCTTTGATATCTGACCAAATTCCTTATCCCTCACCCTGGGCTGATTCCAGAAAAAATCCTGTCAAGTCAGTTTAGCCAGATGCCTCCCTTCCCCCGGATGTTTCCCCTTAATTTTCCATCCAGTGACCCTCACCCTGTTCCTTGACTATAAATTCCCACTTATGCTTGTATTCAGAGTTGGGCTCAGCTTCTCTCCCCTATTATAATACCCCAATATAATAGCCCCCCCCGAATAAAGTCTGCCTTACCATTTCTAACAAGTATCAGAACAATTTTTTTCTTAAGCCCTCATCATGCTCTTTTTTCCTTACTACCTATGACGCTTGTGAGTAGACTAAAAAAGGCATGTGACCAGGAATCTAGCCCCTGAACACTCTCCTATCCATCCCCCCCAAACCTCCATATTCTTTATCCCCTTACTCTGCTATAGTTTCTTCATAGAACTTACTACCACCTGATAGATCATATATTTGTTAGTTTATTATTTGTCTCTCTCCTCAACCTCTATCCTAGAATGTGAGCAGGGACTCTGTTTTGTTCATTGCTGTATCCCTAGCACCTAGTACAGTGCCTGTCATATACGGTGCTCAAACTAAAACAAAATAAATATTGCCATTGAATAAAAGGATCCGGGACACAAGATCAGAAAATGCTAGAGTTGGAAGAGTTCTTTAGAGAATATCAAGGCCTGGAATCTCATACTGCATTGTGATCTAGCCTATGGAGTAGTTTTTTTTGTCTATCATACGTTTTTCTAAATTTTAATTTTGGAAATCTTTAGGCAGGACAGCTATTCTGGCTTCCCCAAAGCCCTATTACCCAAGTTTATAACACCTGACCTAGCATGACACTCTTGTTGTTAATCTGTTTTACTTTGGCAGACACCTAAATGGGAGGTTCTTGCTTAAAGACACACAGTAGGTATGAACTCCATGACATTGAAAACTGTGCCTTATTTGTTTTTTAGTTCCCAATGCCTAGCACAGGGCATTACTATGCCAAGCATATGGCCTGGCACACAGTGAGAACTCAGTGCCGTGGAAAGAATAAATGAGTGATGGCAGAGCTGATTTAGAATCCAAGTTTTCTGCTTTCTAGTCCACTTCTGTTCCCATAACAACATACCGCCTTCAAGTTCTACGTTTTCTTCTAGACTGGTGGCTTACAATCCCCTTTCATTGTAAAACTAAGTTGGAAACCTCTCCCTAAATATACTTGCTCACAATTTTAGGGGACTCCCTCAGGGCAAATAAACAGAGTAGTAGCAGTACCAGCCTCTGCAGACTGTCAGTTAGCTTGTATCTTTCCAGCATACGAGACTGGTAGAAAGAGACCCTGTGGGGCGCCTGTCATCCCCAGGGTTGCCATCATGGGGCTTCCACTTGCCCTCCAGCTGGAAGAGTTGCCCTGATCCTTGTGCTGATCATGGCTCTAGAACAGCACACTGTTCAATAGAAATATAATGCGAGCCATATATGCAATTAAAAATTGCTAGTAGCCACATAAGAAGTACAAAGAAACAGATGAATTTAATTTTAATACATTTTATTTAACCCATTATCTAAGATATTATTCTTTCAACATGTAATCAATATAAAAATTTTATCAGGGCTTCTCTGGTGGCGCAGGGGTTAAGAATCCGCTTGCCAAGGCAGGGGACATGGGTTCGAGCCCTGGTCCGGGAAGATCCCACATGCCGCGGAGCAACTAAGCCCGTGGGCCACAACTACTTGGCCTGCGAGCCACAACTACTGAGCTCGTAAGCCACAACTACTGAAGCCCACGCACCACAACAAGAGAAGCCACCACAATGAGAAGCCCGCGCACCGCAACGGAGACCCAATGCAGCCAAAAAATAAATAAAATTTAAAAAAAAAAAACTTCTAAAAAAAAAATTTTATCATATATTTGCATTCCGTTTTTCATACTGAGTCCTTGAACTCTGGTATGTATCTTACATTTACAGCACATCTCAATTTAGACTAGCCACTCTTAAAGTACTCAACAACCACATGTGGCTGGTAGCTACTATACTGAACATCACAGTTTTTAAAGGTTAGGGCGGGGGACACTCTGGAGAGCCTTCAAAACCTGGCAGCGGATGCAAAGAGCAGACTGTCATCTCAGGGGCAGTAGAATGTTCCATTCTTTCAGTCTTCCTTTAACCTGCTCACTTTGATCCTAGCTCGAAGCATCATATTTCCATTTTGTGACAGGCTCAATCCTCCTCAAGGCTGCAAAGAGCATAGTACTAAGGCCCCAATCTGCAGAGGATTAGACCTTATCTCTCTCAGCCTGACCCTTTCTAGATACCCTGTAGCTCTATGTAGCTTCTGTCCAGTACTCTGAGCAAAACCACAAGATAAACCTAGTTACTTCAACAGAAGCTACACCTTCACAAGGAAGACTTAGAGACCTCTCACAGACAAGAGCATAATCTCAATGCAGCTGGGTCAAAGGTGTGCAGTCCTAGACAACTCACACTAGAGGGACACATTACAATAGTAAAATTACATTTGTTTAGAATTTTACAGTTTACAAGGTTCCTATTTTATCAACACAACAATCCTGTGAGGTAGGTGGGAAGGATTACTATTCTGATTTCATAAATGAGAAAAATAAAGCTCCGAGAGGCTAAATGACCTGGCCAAGGTCACTGAGTAGAGCTAGGATTTAAAAGGGGGTCTTCGATCTACAAAGATAGTGCTTTTTTCACTATACATGCAGGACACAAATGGACACATTATCTGTTATCCATGTGTGTACACATTTAAAACTGAGAAAACTCAAGATGACTTTCCTGTTTATATGGAATATGCACACGAGAAGGATGAATTAATACTCACATTAGACAGAAGGACAATATACAAACATACACACACTCTCACACATTGGAAAAATGGAAAGGTTTCTGAATATACACAGGCCTATACAAGAATAGGAACGTTACCTGGGTACATGCATACGTGTATGAGATAAAGGGACGTATATATCTATATACGTATGCACATGGAAGGAAAGATGGCTTGTGTATATTTATATAAGATGAATGAATGAGTTGTCTGTATATGTAACACACAGGAGAGGAATGGACAGGTTATTTATAAACATATGGACATATCAAGAGGGAAAAACAGATTCTTCCTATACAGGTATGCACATATCCAAAGGGCTGGATGGGTTATTTATATACATACAGGAGAGTACCAAGGAGGAATGGATGGTCAGATTATCAGCATATAAACACGTGCACGTGAAGATTCTACCCTTAGTGCTGAGTATGCTGTTTTTCACTCATTATAATGATCCCCCACCAGCAAGTTGGCTCAAGCAGTTATGTAATTAATGTAGCTGCTCCATATTCCACCCACAAATGCTTTGCTTTTGTCCCTGTTTCTCATTCAGAGTCAGTCATACACTCAATACCACTTACCTTGCTGCTGCAATCAAAATAAGAGTTAAGGAAATGAAAAGAAAAAAAACACATTAAAACCACAAATTCTCAAGTTTTAGAATGCAAGTGCTGTCTTTAAAAGGAAATCCATTCAGAAGCACGCCTTGGTTTGAGAGAGAAGCCACAGGATGAACTTTCTAAGCCACAGCACAGCTGTTTGCCCAACCAACCAACAGAGCCAAGGAGCTATTATTCTCAGCTGCACCCAGCTGGCTGGCTCCCTGGTGCAAAGTTGATGAGAGGAAAAATGCCCGGCAGAGAAATTCCCCCAGGGCTGGGCAGGAGTCTTGCCGGCTGCAAATCTAGGAATCCAACTGGTCCACACTTCTCTGCTGAGGGGGATTCTGATGACCAGCCTGCTGAAGGTAGTAGCAGCCAAACTTCAACTGGACGTGGAATTCTCACTCAGTCGATTCTGGGTTTTGAGTCTGAGACAAAAAGCAGGGCAGCGCCTACTGCTGCTGCTCCTCCTCCTCTCCAGCTGCTTCCTGCCTGCAGCCTCCCATAGGGCACCAGCCCTCCTCACACATTCCGGGCGCACACACCCCCTTTCCCAGCACACTCACGCACACAAAAACCTCGCCAGCAAGCTCACTCACACACCCTTGTTGAGTGTCTCTCTCTCTCCCTAAATATAGGTCTTCCTCTTTCCCCTCCCCTGTTTTTTCCTCTCATTCTTCTCGCCCCTCCTTTCTTTTCCTCTGCCTATCCATCTCTCTCATGTCTGGGCTGTAGGATATAAAGAGACACAACACAGAGCCCTACACTCTGAGGAGCTCTCAATCTCAGAGGGAAGACAGAACACAGCAAGAAACGCCAGAGCATAATACAAAGGGAGTCGTCCCTTCTACTGAGACAAGCTCGAGGTTTTTTGGTTTGGTTGGGTTTTGGTTTTTCGTTTTGTTTTTGTATATATATAATGTACTGTCTGCATTTGGCAAAGCTGGAGAACAGGTAAAGTACCAAGGGCAGTTAACATCAAACAACACCATGTTCTCAAAGACTAGGTACCTAGTCCAGTTCTTCCTGAACAGCCACAGCAAGAGAACCAACTGGAAAACGAGAACTCCCTTAGGCCGTGCCAAGGCAATGACTAGACAGAAGTAGAGGAAGCTGGGTGGGCTGAGGCAGACCCTCTACTGCAGAAGTCAGGACCACAGAATGTTTTGGAATCCAGAATTAGGAACTAAGTAACCTAAAGTAATATCATATTGAGCTAAAGCTACGTACGGTTCAAGACCCTGGTTTCATAGTCCCAAATTTCCCAGTCCTTTGCCAGTTGCAGCCCTACCTCCCTGGAGACTGGCTGGTCAGGCGGTTCTCATGTGGCCCTAATTCCTAATAACTCAACAATTCTAGTTGAATTATCAGGAAATTCTAGTTGAATTTCATCGGGAAATTAAATATTCTTATCTTCAAAGAGCACTCAAGTTGTTCTTTGCAACATAATGCCAAACATAAGCCAGGGACCCTTGAAGCCCTGGAGCATTGACAAAAACATGAAATATATGACACCTCTTTCTACTCTGCAACCACTGGACAGGAAAAACATTGTTTGAGCCCAGAGAACCTCAGAATTCTTCTCAATATAGGGTTTCAATCAGCCAGCGACAATCCAGTGAAGCCATTCCTATTCTACCTCCTCTGAGCCTGATCTAATAAGATAAGCCCCCATCCTCTTCCTCAGGCTAACATCAGGTGGGCAAGTTTGATTCACCCATCAGGCCCATACCAGGCTCTCAAACCTTGCTACTTCTGCTGCCCTGCAACATTCCTCATGACAATGCACAATAGAACAAGGCCCTGTTAGCCAGGAATCAAGCGGTCTATGGGGGCCACCCTGGAATCTGTCATTACAGAACAGGCAGCCCTATATGGTAGATAAAACAAGCTTTTAAATTAAGAATGATTTCCTTGGCTTATCCAAGATCCTGAGGAGAGGGCGTCCCTGGTGGCGCAGTGGTTGTGAGTCCGCCTGCCGATGCAGGGGACGCAGGTTCGTGCCCCGGTCCAGGAAGATCCCACATGCCGCGGAGCGGCTGGGTCCATGAGCCATGGCCGCTGAGCCTGCATGTCCGGAGCCCGTGCTCCGCAACGGGAGAGGCCACAACAGTGAGAGGCCCGCGTACCGCAAAAAAAAAAACAAGATCCTGAGGAGAAAGCCTTGAATCCAGAGCCAACGTTTGCCTCCCTACTGCCTTTTTCCAATAACATTGCTTCCCCCTCAACCAAGGAAAAAAATTTAGATTCCAAGAGACACTACACAACCCATTTCTTAACCATCCACCTCATTATGCAGCCAACACTGACAGCAAAGCAAATACCTCCTAACCCAGTCGAGAGCTGGCTGGATGACAGAAGAGATAAGGGCTGACAGTGCAACCATAACCACATCTAAATACAGAAAGAAAAAAAAACCCCTGAAAACTGTCAAATTTCCATGGAAGTCACTGCAAATTTACTGTGAAGCTCCTCATATATTTCAGCCAGGAGAAAGAGGTAAAGGGTTTAAAACAGAAATATAGGGAAGACTGATTAAATCAGAATTTCCTCCCCCAACTCTGCAGCCACTCATAAAGAGCTCGGAGCAGTGGCTGTCATGACCAGGTTTGGGTCTGAGCTTCCTAGGCTCAAGAGAAGATCAAATTCTCAAGACTGGGAAAGATCCTCAGAGGTAGGACATTGCCCAAAGAACCTACTTCTTCCTGCCTCATCCACCAGTGGCTCCAGGACCTGGCTAGGACCTCCAAAGGCTATAACTGAGGCTAATGTGACTGTCTTGTCCTGCTTACTCAAACACATTCAGTTCATCTTCTAAGCAGTTTGGGTTTTCCAGAAAAACAAAGGCTCAGACAGAGAAAACATGTTTAGGACACGAGGCACAACAAATCAGCTATCTCTAGTTCCAGTCTTCAAACTTCACAAGAGCCCTCATATGGCTCTGACCATAAATTACCTTTGTATCTTTCCACCTTCCCATGTTTCAGCAAAAGAAAGAAGGGGCATAAGTGGGAAAGTGGGAAAGTGGTAAATAGCAGTCACTGTAAACTCAGTAAAAAAGCCGGGCTCCTTCTGTCACTGTTCAACCGAGCCCAGAGAGTGCCAGACATCATATGACCAAAGGACAATCAGATCTCCTTAGTGGACTAGTCTTTTGGGATAGACGCAATTTCTGTTTCCTGAGCCATGTGAGCAAACTGCAGCTCCCTTGTCACAGTGGATCTGTCTCTTGGGAATCCTGGGCAGGCCAAAAGGATGGGGGTGCATTACAGAGGTAAGAATTAGTACAAGCACCCACCTTAGCTGGGAAGCTTCCTCAAAGCAGGGCTGTTCAAGAGCTGGCTGGGCAGAATTAGAAAAACAGATTGGGTTAAGAAGGAAAAGGCATTTATCCAGAAGCTGTGAAATGCTCTGAACAGACATTCTCAAGGTCTGGTTCCCAATTTAAATCTTTGCAGGGATCTTCGCCTAGAGACAGATGAGTCAAGATGGAAATTCAACATGAGACACTGACACTCACGCAGAGTTGTGGGAAGGTTCAGAGCTGCAGGAGCTCTAAAGGAGAACCAAATGGGTGGGTTAGTCAGAAGCCCACCTGGTGCACAAAATTCATCTTCAGCTAAAGCATCTGAGTGGTGTCACAAGGATACTGGAGGAGGGGCTCACCAATCACAATTCTCTCCTCTCACACAAACCAATCTAGGTCTTGTTGGGGCCAGATACAACTGGTTCTGAAGCAAAGAATGTGCCTGCTCCAAACCTGGCCTGCCTTCCAGGTGTCACTGCCAGAGAGTGGCTGGGTCAGAACCAGCAGGTGCCTACCTTTTCTTCCAGTGTTAACAATCACATATGCAGGGTGCAAAGGATAGATGGAACCCAAGTCTGACTTATACAGGAGTAAGCTTGTGATGCTTCCTTCTCTACCACTAAGTAAAGCCAGAAGCACACGAACAGGCCGGTATATGGTCACACAGCTGGGATCTGTTTTATGAGGAAAACTGTTCTGGTGGCAGAGAAAAGTCTTTTTACCCCCTGTAGGATGATGTCCTCTATAAGCTACTCAGAAATCATATGCAGCAGGGAAGGCTGGGCAACGGGAGGCGGTTTTCCTTCTTCCTTCAGGAACACATGCCCCCCCCGGGGGGTGAGGAACCTGGCAGAGATGGGCTCACTTTACTGATGTGCTAAGACATAGCCGCTACACAGCCTAAATCAGACTTGACAAGCTGCAAGGCAGGCCTAAGGAGTCACAAACTATTGACAAACTTCAGTTCTATAATCAGGTCAAGCACCACCTCTGATAGCAAAATCTTGAACCTAAAGAGCTGATAAACTCTTCAGGACTGCCCAGCTAAACAGTTAGGTTTCCAGCCTATACCTCCAAAGCCTGTGGTCCCATTTCCATTTGAGGAGCAAATGATCAAAAACTCATATAAGCCAAGCAGCTTACATGTCCACTGCCCTCTTACATAAACCTAGTCAAAGTCATAGCTCCCAGATTTAGGACTAAGACTGGTGCTGAACTAGTATCTGCTTCTACATGTCCCAGTGCAATCCACAAAGTGCACTGAGCCTGCCTCGATCTCTATACCCCAAGGAAGCCAAGGGACCATAGGCTGAGGATTCTCTAATGGGAACCCAAAATTTGACTTTTCATGGGGAAGTGAACCTCTTGTTCTAAAAAGAGACTATGTTCTAACTGGCTTAATATTGATCAAATATCCCCTTCAGTTCTTTGTGGCTTGTTCTGAGACATACCTTAGAGTGAACCCAATTCTGGAAAATTCTCTTGCTGTAGGTCCCTATTTCTATAAGCTTTTCAAAATATGTCCCTAGCCACTGCCCTGGTAGTCCAGTGATAAAGAATCCGCCTTACAATGCAGGGGACGTGGGCTCGATCCCCGGTCAGGGAACTAAGATCCCACATGCCGTGGGGCAACTAAGCCCGCGTGCCACGACTACTGAGCTTGCATGCCTCAACTATAGCCTACATGCCACGAACTACAGAGCCCACATGCCCTGGAGCCTGCGCGCCACAACTAGAGAGAAGCCCGCGCATCACAATGAAGAGCACATGCGCTGCAATGAAAGATCCTGCATGCCGCAGGATATGCAATGAAAGACCCGACGCCGCCAAAAATAAATTAAATAAATAAATCTTAAAAAAAAAAAAATGTCCCTAGCCAACATACAAATCTCAAGTGTCTTGGGACTCAATGAAGGGACCCCAAAGAGAAGGGTTTTTCCCTGTAGGATTCTCCATATATTCAGAAATATCTGGTACGAGGCACTGAGTTATAGGAAACTAGTTAATGTGCAAAGGGGGAAGAGAAAACTTAAGGGAGATCTAATCTTAGTTGGGGAGCTCTGACAGATTGACAGGGAAGCATAGGGGTGAAAGGGAAGTACTCAACTGGGTAAGTCAGGAGAGAAAAAGAGCTAGATTCAGCCTGCAAGCAAGGAATGCCAAGGGAAAGCCTGTTGCTGGGGTTGGCATTGGAGTCCTAGGCCGCCAGCTCACCCGCACCAGTCACAAACAGAGATGACCTCTCTGCTCAGACACAAGATCCTTGGAACCTCTATATTCTAATTCTCCATCCAATGACAGAATCCCCTGCAAAACCCTTTGTCCCCCTATCTCATGTCACCAAGACTAATCTATTTTACCTTCCTACCTATAAAATCTGTCCCTTTCTACAACCCTTAGTCTATGCTTCATTATTTCTCACTCAACTGGCTGTAAAATATTCATCCTCGTCTCTATTCCTCCAGAACCACCTCCCTCTCACCCCTCCCTATTCCCAATCCATTCTTGACAATTTGTTCGAGGGATATCTCTAAAATGTAGACAGATTTTTGTCACTCATTTTCTTAAAATCCTTCTGTGACTGCTCTCAGGAAAAAGCCCATGCTCACTCCTTGGCACATTATCAAAGTTCTTTCTTGACATGTCCATGTCTAGAGGGAGCCAAAGCACCCCAATTCCCTAAGTTTGGTCAAACCAAATTCCTTACACTCACTGAATGTGCCTTCCCATTCTTTTTCTTTCCATATGACCCTGTTTAGAGTGCTATCAGAGAGCAAAAACCAGTATGGTGAGGACACTAAAAACCTCATCAAGTGTTTGTCAGAAAGCAAGACTTGGAACCAAAACAGTAAAAACTACTTTGGTGTCTGTTATGGGTTGAACTATGTTTTCCAAAATCCATGTGTTAAAGTCCTAATCCTCAGTACCTCAGAATGTGACCTTGTTTGGAGACAGGGTCTTTACAGATGTAATCAAGTTAAAGTGAGGTCATTAAGGTGGGCCCTATCCAATATGACTGGTATCCTTATAAAAAAGGAAATTTGGACATAAAGATAGGCATAGAGGAAAAACAGTATGAAGAGACACAGGAAGAAGAAGACCATTTACAAACCAAGGAGACAGAACTGGAGTAGATTCTTCCCTCATGGTCCTCAGAAGAAACTAACCCTGCTAATACCTTGATTTTGGAATTCTAGCTTCCAGAACTGTGAGACAATAAATTTCTGTTGTGTAAGCCGTCTAGTTTGTGGTACGTTGTTATGGTAGCCCTAGCAAATTAATACAGTTTCTTTGAACATTACTGATACAATTCTACCAAAAATTTTTAAAAATAAATAATAGAATTAATACTTATTAAGTACCTAAGCATAATACCAGGCATGATGAAAAGATATAATCCTTGCCGTTAGGGAGTTCATAACCTAATGGAGGAAATGTTATGATATGAAGCACTGTTATACCCATATTATGAGGAGTGTTAGAGCTTGTGCCTGGGTGACTGATAGTACCATTTACTTTTAAAGGACATACATGAAAGGAGACAGAGGAGAAAGAAAAAACAATGAGCACAGTTTGAACATACTGCATCACGTGCCTGTGAAAATTCTGGTGACAATATCCATGGGCACCTTATCATAAGTCTGGAGCTCAGGAAAGAGAACTGAGGTAGAGAAAGAAATTTGGGACTCAACAGTGTATGGATAAAAACATGGGTGAGATTATCTAGAGAAGAGAATGAGGTTGAAAACAGAACCCTGGGAATCACCAAGTTTTAAGGGGCAAGCAGAGGAAAAGAAATGCTGTAAGGGAAACAAAGATGGAGCTGTCAGAAATAAGAAAAGGACTTGGAGGGAAAGATATTGCAAAAGCCAAAAAGGAAGAGTATTTTGGATAGAAACCAGTCAACAGCTTTTATCTCACTTGTCATAAGAAATGCTCCAGGATGTTGGTTTTCATCTAGAATGCCCTTCCTAACTTATCATCTTTGGCTATTTATGTCTGAATGTCCTCAGATGTGGACCAAATAAACACATTTCCCTAGCATGCTTGAAGATGACAACCAGCAAAGGGAAATAGAAGCCTACAGAAATGGGGAAGATTATTTGTTACAACTTACCTCTTCCTTCTGGCTTCAAGATGTCTTATTTTATACACTGTGACTGTACTTCAGGATGTGCCTGTTTTGGAATGGTGGTAAATCTCCACTGCATTGTTTATGGAAAGAACGCAACTTGCCACTTACAAGGAGTCATGGATCTCCTTAATGACATATGTTTGTAAACACAGGAAGCAAGTTACCCCTTGATTTCCATCTTTCTAAGCTATTACTTTATTTCTTGAACATTTCCTGATATTTAATAACAATTGTTGACTTAGCACCCTCTGGGAATTCCTCTGACAAGACTTCTCTGACTGCCTTAACTCAAAGGGCTTGCTCCTTACTTTAAAGTCTTATGACAACTATTTTGTTATAAGCATTTATCATTCCCTTTGCAACCAATTATTTACGGCCTTGTAATATCACTTCATACTTTTAAGCAATCTCCCCACAAAATTTTGCTTGACTGTCTTAAGTATCAGAAGCTATGCTAGGGATTGTAATTAGTTCCTGACCTCAAGCGCAATCTAGGAAAGAAGTTAAAGCCTACATATATGCAAGGAAAATTCAAGTAGAAAGCAGAAGTAACAAGAAAATAAGTGGCCAGGAATAGGATATCTGAATCACTGAACTCTTTTTTTACGTAAATGTACTAGGCCCTCAAGGCATATTAAACAGGGAAGATACTCCAGGTGAATATTCAGTCTTAATTCTTAAGGGTTCAGACTCAAACTCCTGCAAGGCCTCCTACCTTGATAAATCAGGCTGGGCCATAAAGACATCTTGAACAGAAGAACAATTCAAAAGACAAGTCAAGCAGTTTGCAACTTGACCCTTTGCTCCTGGGTCCACATCTTTGACTAAACATCTGAATTTCTCCCTGTGCAGGAGGAGGTACTAAAAAGAATATCAGAGGCCCAAATCAGTTTTCTCAACCTGCCTTTTCATGCCCCAGTTTATTCCAATTGCCAGTTTATTCCTCCAGCATTACAATCGGAGTGCCTATTCTTTGGGCCTGGAGTGAGAGAGCAGCCTTTGCAACTCCTAAAGGTTAGCATGAGTGACTAATATGTATCATAAGAGACCCAGGCGAAATGTATGAGTATTTGTAAGGGAAAATATTTCCATCGTTCAAGGTGTTGGTTTGGAAGAGAATCAGGGAACGCTCTGTGAAAGAGGTGATAGCTGAGCTTGATCCTGAAGGATGAATAATATCTGGATATGTGGAAACTGAAGAGAAGAAAAGGCAGACGGTACAGGATGAGCAAAGATAAGAAAAGGACAAAAAGGAAGGTGTGATGCTGGAAAGGAACAGAAACTAACATATACTGAATGTTAACAACATACCAGGTCTTGCTCTCTATGTGTTATCTTATTTAATCCATATCTATCCACTGAGGCAAATAATATCCAATTCAGAGATGAGAAAACTAAGTTTCTAAGATACTCAGTAACCTGCCTAAACCTAAGGTTACACAGCTAGTAAGTGGTGGAGCCATATTTCAAATTCAGGCTCTTTCTGATTCCAAGGCTCAACTTCTTTCAACCGTATAATGTGGCCTCTGAGTTAACAAAGGTTAGAAAAGTAGGTTAGAAAATCATGGTTGGTCATGGATACCAAGCTAAAAAGTTGAAACTATAATTTAACTACCAGCGTAAAGAAAAATTAATGTTTTTTGAGGGGTGAAAAACCTTTCATTCATTCGTTCAGTCATTCACTTATTCACTCACTCACATATCTGTTAAGACTTGCTGGATGCCAGGCATCAGGGATAAAAAGTTAAGTAGGCACAGTCCCTAGTCTGTATTTCCATGCTCTTTTCATCTAGCTTTTATTTAAGTTATTTATTGAATTATAACATACATACAGAAAAGTATACAAATCAAAAGTACATTAACATAAACAGAATTCAGATCAAGGACAGAACATCATCAGAATTCCAGAAGCCCCACTGCACTTATATCTAGTTACTACCAACCCCCTCACCCCAAAATAATCACTATCCTGAAGTCTGACACCACAGATTACTTTTGCCTGTTTCTGAACTTAATATAAAAGGAATCATGTAGTAGATACTCTTTTAAGAAATACATAATCTTGAGGGCAAATGCTTACACAATTCCAGGACAGTGTGATAAACAATAAAATTGACTGTATATGAAATGCTATAGAAAGATAGAAAAATGAGTATCTAACTCTACCTGGGGACTTTCCAGAAGGCTTCAAAGTATGTGACATCTAAGTTGAACCCTGAGCATAAGTGGTAGCCATGACTAGTGCTCTGTTTCAGGAAGATAAATCTGATAGTGGTATACACAATGGATTCCAAGAAAAATAAATAAAAGCAAGGAAACCATTGGAAGACTAATACACTATAGTCTAAGCAGTAAAGAGGACCTGAATGCAGAGAGGAACAAAGAGGAGACTGATAAAAGAAATCACAGAGAGAAAAAGAGCAAGATCTGGCAAATGAGCTAATGTGGGAGGCAAGAGAAAAGGAAGAATGACACCATAATTTTGAGTGGGTGACTGGCAGAATGATGGTGACTTTCATACAAACAGAGAACAAAGGAAGAGGAATAGGCCCAGGAAGGAAGTCTCAAACATTGGGAAATTGTGGTGACAATAACTAGTAGATAACTAGATACGAAGGGTAGAACCTAAGGAAAAAAGGGAGGGTCAGAAGTATATATTTGGGAATCATCTGCTTAGAAAGGCTAGTTGGAAGTCTACTGGCTGCCTAGCACAGAGGCCAGGATCAGGCACAGTACCGGCCATACGGTAGTTCAATTAATGTACGTCAATTAATGACTCTGGATTAGAGGCTGAGGAAATGCAGATTTGAGATTATAAGAGATGCCTTCTGTAGAAAGAAGAGACAGAGACAGACAGGAAAGGAGACCGGCAAGGTAAGAGAGGAAGGAAGAACTGGAAGAACCCAAGAAAACAGGAAGCTACAAGTAGGGAGTTTCAAAAACATTGTGGGATGCTGCAGAGAAAAATGAGCATAAAGACTGAAGAAAAGTGTCTGATGAAAGAAAGTGTTTAAATATTTAACTGTTAATTACTTCTATCTACTCTCTGGCCTACAAGCTCACAAATGATAAGAAAATGGCCCAACAGCACCCAGTGGTACCCACTTATTAGCTGGCTTGATTTCAAATGGAATAATTATATTAGCTGCTTCCTGTTGGATAACTTTGGAAAGAATTTTCTCTTACAGAGCAAGAATTCCTTCACAGCCAGGATCAAATGTTCCCAATCACTGTGTGGTCACATAAGCAGCAAGAGTCAGAAAAAGTAGGAGAAAGCAAGAAGGGCTGCTTTACTTGTTATTTGGAAGCAAGTAATCTTGTACAGAGGTATCAATCAGACTTACTTCATAAAAGTTTACAAAGTACCTCCCTTTATTGACACTATGTCCAGAAAATACTGCCAGCTGGAGCTAAGGCCTGCTGCTGGTATCTGACACCCTCCTCGGACTCTAGGTAGGCTAATGATATCACGGCATTTCTCAGAAATGTGCTGATATGCTCCTCAGAAACTGGAGCCAAACTCCACACCTTCAAACAAGCTGCCCCAAATTCCAGTCCCAGATGTGATGTCTTATAATTCACAAAGTTCAGTCACAGCCTAGAACGAGATCTAAGGTTTATAGAAGACCAATCACTGATAAATACCCAGATCCAGGCCATAAACGTGTTCAGAATATTCCAGAGGGGGTGGGGAACCTGAGAAATGTTAAGCATTTCTCCTGACAAGTACACAAAAGCAGCTCTTGAAAAATGTTCCCACAGTGCCCAGGGTAGCCTTTGGCCTGCTCCCCTAGACGCCTCAGGCAAGGCACTCCACTGACATTTTCCTCGCAGGTCTCAGAGAAGCACCAGTACATAGATAGCCTCATCTGAGTGATCCACATGGCAAGTTTTCCCAGGAACCCCCTTGCCATCTGGTAGTCTAGATCTCTGTAAAAGCCTGAAATCCTATGGCACTGGCTCCTTGCCACTCTAACCATCAGAAGCAGTTTCACTGGGTTCCCACTCAGCAGCAAAGGCTCCAGCTGTGATCAGAAACACCTTTAGCAGGTCACTAAGGCCTAGGCTACGAAGGTCATGAGAAAGTCCTGAAAACCCACACTTCTGTAATAAGAGGCCCACTGGTGACTTAAGCAATTGTTTATAGAGCTTTGCCCTCAAAAATGCATTTTTCTATGATCTCACCAAAACTCTGTGAGAGGGGACAGTCATTATCCCTAATTTTATAGCTAAGGAGACTAAGAAATAGGAAGTGCTTTATTCCAGTTCTCTCAGATTTTGAGACTAAGCTACTGCAAGAACCCAGCTCTTTCTATTTCTAGTTGAGCCCTAAATTTTATTAGTAATAGGGATAAGAGTAAACGAATACAAAAGACACTGGGCATCATGAATGGGTCTGCATATACCAGCCTAGAGAACACATTTCCCACCAACTAGACCTCGGGAAATAAAGACTCACAAGTGAGAAACACTGAAGCTTCTGTGCCATCTTCTTCCCCCTTCTGCCATGTAAAGTATTCATTTGCTAGGGCTGCCATAACATAATACTACAGACTGGTGGTTTAAGGAACAGAAATTTATTCTTACTATTCTGTTGGCTAGAAGTTCAAGACCAAGGTGTTAGCAAGGTTGGTTTCTTCTAAGGCCTCTCTCCTTGGCTTATATAGGTGGCCATCTTCTCTCTGTGTCTTCACATGACCTTTCTTCTGTGTAAGTGTGTGTCCTAATCTCTTCTTACAAGGACACCAGTCAGATTTCAGTATGTAATTTGGATTTTTCATCCAAATTACCTCAATGTATCATAATTACCTCTTTAAAGGCCCTATCTCTAAATACAATTACATTCTAAGATACTGGGTGTTACGACTTTTAACATAGGAGGCAGGGAGTGGGGGACAACTCAGCCCATAAAAGGTAAAAAGGTAAAATCAGGGTTTTGGTGGCACAGGGAATTTAAAAGGCAGGGGAAGAAAGGAGATAATTCAGAACCAGAAGCCAGGCACCCTGGTGTTTTCCTTTCCTTTGTGGAGAGCCTATGGAATAGAGGAGAAGGAACATTCCATCCAGCTGGTGGCTTTAGAGAAAGAGAACTAAGCCAATCTCAGCTTTCATCCCTGCTCTGGCCTGTTGCCTAACAGACGTGGAGCTCATGAGCAGAAGAATCATTTGAGTCCTTTCTGGGCATTTCTGCTCTGTTCAGTGCTGATGGGGGTAGGAAAGGTAGAGGGTTTTTCTCCATGTGTAAAAGAATACTTAAATCTTAATTTCTTAAGGATATCATTATTACTACCCACTCAGCTTCATCTCCGGAACTTCTTTCTGCCTAAGATTTTAGTTTTTACCAAAACAGTTAAGTTCCAAAGACTGAGCTAGATTTGTACATTAGAAGAACAGAAAAGGAGGGGCTGAGACTATCAGGCTATAGCAAGAACTGGCAGCTCAAGAGCATGCTTTTATTACTAACCAACCGGGCAAGCTTCTCCCACACCCTGTAAAAACAAACAACTTCTTTTTGCTTCAGAGGCTCAGGTGATATTGTCAATTTCCCCACAGACATTTAAGAAGCAAGCAAAGAGAGAATTCAGAAAAGGGAAATTAAATAGACATCAGAGAAGATGAGCATTGGGGATGGTTTCTTAGATGTTAAAACAAGGAGTGTGCAGGAGTGTCAAATATTGCAGCAAGGTCCAATAAGATAAAGACTTAAAAACAACCACAGGATTAGGTAGTGATGAGCTCACTGACTGACCTTCACAAACATAGTTTTAATGAATTGACAATGAAATAATCTGAGACAGACTTTCCTAAAGCGCATTCCTTGGAAAATGATTCCTACAGGATGCTTTTCCAAAACAGAGTTTCATAGTCAAAAAAGTTTAATGCTGTGCATTTTTTATTCCCCTCTTGAAGAAACAAAAGAAGCCTAAATATTTTTAAGTTTCTGAGAAGTCCTTTGATAAAGCAATCTGTTGGTGTTGCACTCTACTGGAACTCAATGTTTTCCAAATTTCTTTCACCATGAAACTCTTTATCACATGATAAAGAATCTATTAACATTTCTAGAAACTGGAGTCCTGAGAAACACACTTTGAAAAACAGGGTTCTAAGATTATGGTGGTAGATAGTAGTGTGAAGAACATAGGCTCTGCAGTTAAATAGGTCTAGATTTGAATCTGGTTCTAACTCTTGCCAGCTAGGTGACCCTAGACAGGTTTCTATCTTTCTAAACCTCAGTTTCTTAATCTATAAAATGGGCCTAATAACATAAGCCTAATTCATAGAATTATTGTAGGAATTCAGTTGCGTAATACATGTAAAGCACTGACAATAATAGTATTCAATAATGTGATTACTGCGCTTCCCTGGTGGTGCAGTGGTTAAGAATCTGCCTGCCAATGCAGGGGACACTGGTTCAAGCCCTGGTCCAGGAAGATCTCACATGCTGTGGAGCAACTAAGCCCGTGCACTACAACTACTGAGCCCCCATGCCACAACTACTGAAGCCCACATGCTTAGAGCCTGTGCTCCGCAACAGGAGAAGCCACTGCAATGAGAAGCCCGCGCACCACAAGGAAGAGTAGCCCCCGCTCACTGCAACTAGAGAAAGCCACACACAGCAACAAAGACCCAACGCAGCCAAAAAGAAAATAAATAAATAATAATTTTTAAAAAATGTGATTACTGTGATGATGATGATGATGATGATGATGATAACCACAAGGACTATGGAAAGTAATTGAGATTAGAAGGAAAACTGTGATGTACATGCTAAAGTTTTCAATGAGTGAACAGGGAGTTATGCAAAAGTTGGGATCTAATTTCAGCAAGGAAGGTGGGTGTGAGAACGGCTTATGCAAGGATCTAGTAATGGCCTCAAAGTGGCAGAGAGAGCCAGAGAAAACCAAGCCTCACTCCTGACCCAGAAATACATGGTGCATTAAAAAAAGGCATAGTCTTCATACAAAAGGGTTTTAGCGAACTGCCATGTTTCAGCCAGTAGAAAATGTATCTGTTCTGGTCTCAGATATCAGGTAAGGACTCCAAGGCTTGCCAAAGGACAGAAGGGGCCCAGAGGTCTCCTGTCCAAGAGAGGTCTGTCTGGTTTGTGAAACAGTATTAGGGTGTTTTCTTAGGTAGGGCTTACCATAAAGTTTGAAGTGGGATGCTAAAAACTGTGGTTAAGAGAGGTCTGAAAGTATTGGGGCTTACTACAGGATTGTATTGCGACACTGTGGTAGTAGCAAAATATTAGAAACAACTTAAAGATCCATCAACAGAGAACAGAGTGTACAAATTACAATACATCTACAGAAGGAAGTACTATGCAGCTATTAAAAAAATGCAGTAGCTCTATTTGTAATAAGGAAAAATCTCCAAGATGTAGCAGTAAATGAATAAAATGTGAATGACAATGTGTATAATATACACACGCACGCATGTGCACACACACATGCTTATAAATGCACAGTTTACCTCTGGACTGATTCATAAGACACAGGTAACAGTGAGATGGGGGAGGTGGGGACTAGAGGCCTGGAGTCTGAAGTAGGAGGGAAACTTTGCATTATATATATCTTTTTTATATAATTTTATATTTTTACATTTCTTACTTATTCGAATCATTCGTTAGTGTTTTTTTTTTTAAGTGTTACAGTAGCAATGGTTAGGGAGAAGGCTGAGAGACCGTAAGAAAAAGGAGGGATAACTGTGGTCTCCACAAGGGCAATGAGCTGAGGCAGTAGAAGTTAAGACAGGCAGCCATGATCAGAGCAAAATCCTGGAGTTTAAAATTATAGAAAGAGTGCTTTCCTTGTGCAACTAAGCCTAAGACATGGGGTCCTCAAGGGCCCTCCCTTATTTTCCCAAGGGGAATCCATTTTTTAGGGCTTCAATAATAGCACAAGATGGACATCTCTTTGCCTGGGAGAGAGTCACAAGTAAGAACAGAACTTGCACGAGACAGTCGATTCGTTCTATCTTAATGATCTTTCTTGAGAAAATGCTGATCCATCTCTGAAGCTAACTGGCTGCAATCTTGGCTCTCCTGGGATGGCTCCATTTAAACACGCACTTCTTTTTTTTTTTTTTTTAACATCTTTATTGGAGTATAATTGCTTTACAATGGTGTGTTAGTTTCTGCTGTATAACAAAGTGAGTCAGCTATACATATACATACATCTCCATATCCCCTCCCTCTTGCGTCTCCCTCCTTCCCACCCTCCCTATCCCACCCCTCTAGGTGGTCACAAAGCACTGAGCTGATCTCTCTGTGCTATGCGGCTGCTTCCCACTAGCTATCTATTTTACATTTGGTAGTAAACACGTATTTCTAATCTATTTGCTCAGTTCCATCTCTTCTTACTGACTCTCCTCCGTCAGCTTTCTTTAGCAACCTAAGAGCTTCTGTCAAGGCTTCTTCATGGCCTACCTCCATGCCTTCTCCTTCACTGTCCCTTCCACCTGGAACACCCACCCACCTGCTGCCACTGCAGTCTCCGTTTCTAGAGCTAAAAAGTCTCACCTCCTCCCCCAGATTTTTCTGCAGCTAAGCCAAATAAGGTACAGAATCACATCCATTCCGCCCACACTACCAACATTACTACCTCAACAGCATTAGCAATGTCAGACACTCATTAAGGACATATGGCCAGGTTCTCAGCCAGTCCAGATACAGAGATGACCTATATGACCTCTTCCCTTAAGTTGCTGACAACTTACAGAAATGGCATAAGGATAGCTAGGTTCGTACGACACTTACTCAAAGTCTACTGAATGCACTATCAGCTAAAGAAGTATAAATGACCTATAAACTTATGGGAAATATTCAAATCACAAATAATCAAAGAAATGCAAATTAAAACAATGGGATACCATCCTTCTGCCAAATTGGCAAAAAATTCCTAAAACGATAATACTCAGTGTTGGTGCAAGACATCTAAATATTGAAAGTATAAATTGGAAAAACCTTTCTGAAGACACATGTAGAAGTTTATCACAAGGCTTTAAAAGGTATATATGTTTTTTTTTAACATCTTTATTGGAGTATAATTGCTTTACAATGGTGTGTTAGTTTCTGCTTTATAACAAAGTGAATCAGCTATACATATACATATGTTCCCATATCTCTTCCCTCTTAAATTCCTAAAACGATAATACTCAGTGTTGGTGCAAGACATCTAAATATTGAAAGTATAAATTGGAAAAACCTTTCTGAAGACACATGTAGAAGTTTATCACAAGGCTTTAAAAGGTATATATGTTTTTTTTTAACATCTTTATTGGAGTATAATTGCTTTACAATGGTGTGTTAGTTTCTGCTTTATAACAAAGTGAATCAGCTATACATATACATATATCCCCATATCTCCTTTCTCTTGCATCTCCCTCCCACCCTCCCTATCCCACCCCTCTAGGTGGTCACAGAGCACCGAGCTGATCTCCCTGTGCTATGTGGCTGCTTCCCACTAGCTATCTATTTTACATTTGGTAGTATATATATGTCCATGCCACTTTCACTCCATCCCAGCTTACCCTTCCCCCTCCCCGTGTCCTCAAGTCCATTCTCTACGTCTGCACCTTTATTCCTGCCCCTAGGTTCTTCACAACCTTCTTTTTTTTTTTTAGATTCCATATATATGTGTTAGCATATGGTATTTGTTTTTCTCTTTCTGACTTACTTCACTCTGTATGACAGACTCTAGGTCCATCCATAAAAGGTATATACTTTTAAACTCAGCAATTTATTTGAATCTACTTTGAGAAAGCTAAGTTAAAGAAATAATCAGAAATGAAAAGAAACTTATGCATAATGATACTCATCATAATATTATTTATAACAGTAAAGAAATAAGAGGAATTGTTAAGGAACATCTATCAATACATGATGGAATATTGTAATCTATTAATAATCATTAAATCATGCTTTCAAAAAATATTTAATAACCCAGAATAAAGCTCACAAAACAATGCCTAAGTGAGAAAAATTCTAAGTCCACACACAGTATTGTCCAAACTCAGTAACTTTATATTAATGTATATATTAATTATACAACATAGCTAATGTTAATAGTTAATATTTTGTTGTTATTGGCTTTAGGTGCTAGGCCTTGGGAAACTTTTTTTAAAGAATTAATTAAGAGGGCTTCCCTGGTGGCGCAGTGGTTGAGAGAAAAAAAAAAAAAAAAAAAAGAAAACCAAGAAAAAAAAGAATTAATTAAGAGAAGTTAAAGAAGTACATGGAGACTTCTGTGGAAATGCTAATGGGCTTTTCTGACGTCTTAAGCATCCATAAAAGATTGGCTAAACACTCTGCCAGGTTCTATATTGGGCTCTAGAACACCAGCAATAAAAACCATAGCCCTGGCATTCAAGGATCTTACAAGTACACAGGAAAGATGTAACAGTAAACAAGTAACTCCATTAAATGCCAATTTAGCAAAAGTACAGTAGTCTCCCCTTATCCTGGGACTATGTTCCAAGACCCCTAGTGGATGCCTGTATATATATATATATATATATATATATATATATATACATATGATAAAGTTTAGCTTATAAATTATGCAGAGTTAGAGATTAACAACAATAATTAATAAGATAGAACAATTGTAACACTAGAGTTGTCCCTCAGTATCCACAGAGGATTGGTTCTAGGACCCACCACGAATACCAAAATCCAAGGATGCTCAGGTCCCATAGTTGGCCTTCAGTATTCAAGGTTCTGCACCTGCAGATTCATCCAACCAGAGATTGTGGAGGACTGTAGTGTTTATTTTTAAAAACCCACATATAAGTGGACCCGTGAAGTTCAAACCCGTTTTGTTCAAGGGTATACTGTAATAAAAGTTATGTGAATGTGGTCTCTCTCTCTCTCACAAAATACCTTATTGTAAAAACTTAATGCTTTTTCCATTTTAACTAAGCACTTATCACACACTGTGGCCATAACTCTTTCAGTTTGAGGTATGATAGCAGAATTAGCATGAATTTCTTTTTCCTTTTCTGCAATTTCATGGATAAAAGATTCATCCTTACTATAGATCTTAGCAACTTCAGCATGTGATCTTTTTCTTTCCTTATTAAATCAATAACTTTCACCATTTCACTTAAAGGAAGCACTTTACAGCTTCTCTTTCGTATATATGAATTGCCAGACATATACACACTACTATACATAAAAGATAACTAGTAAGAACCTACTGTATAGCACAGGGAACTCTATTCGGTGCTCTGTAATGACCTATATGGGAATGGAGTCTAGAAGAGAGTGCATATATGTGTATGTATGGCTGATTCACTTTGCTGTACAGCATAAACTAACACAACATTGTAAGTCAACTATACTCCAGTGAAAAAATTAATTAAAAAAAAAAAAGAGGAAAGGTAAAAAAACCAAAATGAATTGCCAGCATCATCACTCTTGCACTTTGGGGCCATTATTAAGTAAAATAAGGGTTACTTGATCATAAGCACTGCCATCTCGTGACAGTCGATCTGAGAACTGAGATGGCTAATAAGCGTTTAATGGGCTAGACAAAGGGATGATTCACATCCAGGGTGACATGGAGTAGGACAGCACAAGATTTTATCACACTACTCAGAACTGCATTCAACTTAAAACTTAAGAACTGTTTATTTCTGGGGACTTCCCTGGTGGTCCAGTGGGGTAAGACTCCATGCTCCCAATGCAGGGGGCCCGGGTTTGATCCCTGATCGGGGAACTGGATCCCGCATGCTGCAACTAAGAAGTCCGAATGCTCCAACTAAGATCCTGTGTGCTGCAACTAAGACGCAGTGCAGCCTAAATAAATAAATATTTTTTTTAAAGAATTGTTTATTTCTGGAACTTTCCATTTAAAATTTTTGGACTGGGGTTGACTACAGGTAACCGAAACTGCACAAAGCGAAACCATGGCTACAGCGAGGGACTACTGTATGCACAGAGTCTGGAAGCTTTACCCAAAAAACTGACACCTGACTGGATTTAAAAGATGTGAATGAAAAGTTAGCTATGTGGAGAAGGAAAAAGAGTATACTCCATGCATGGAAACAGCGAGTGCTTTGAACAAAAAATTTTACATGTTGGAAGTGTTGACTAAACAGAGTACCAGAAAGAAGTAAAACTGGAAAGGCATATAGGGTCTGTATCAGTGCCTTTCAAATTCTTTTTGCAAAGGATCTGGATTTTTATTACTAATATGTCATGGGCTGATATTTTTGGTCTATACTCCATTCAATGAGACAAGGCCAGTGATCATGTGCTTGATGTCATGGCAATCCAAATTGCCTCTAAATGCACCCTTTCAACTTCAGCACTTATTTCATCAAAGACTAGAACCAAACAGTTCCTGGACTGGGCTTGTCCATGGACAACAATGTGAGTCACACTGAACTAGATCAAAAGGTTTTATTATATCATGAAGACACTGTGCAGTAACTGAAGTATATATATATATTTTACTTTCCCCTTTTTAAATCATAGTTCTACTAGATAATTTACAATCCTAAGAGAAAGGTACTATTTTCTCTCCATTTTCTGGATTAGGAAAATGTGGCTTATTAAGGTCAAAAAACTTTATTATAATGGTACACTGAGAAAAAAATATTAGCAACTCACACCACAGGCAAGAATTAATTTCCCTAAAACAGTAAAAAGCTCCTAGGAATCAAAAGCTCAATAGAAAAATGGGCAAAGAATATAAATAGACTGTTCACAGAAAAGTAATAGCCTTTACTTATATGAAACATGCTTAACTTTACCAATAATAAGATATGCAAATTTAAACTCTACTGAGACACCATTGCCTAGAAGACTAGCAAAAATCCAAAAGCTTAACAAGTCACTCTATTGGTGCGTCTGGGAAGAAAAAAGTACCCTCATGACGTTACTAGTAAGAGTATACGTTGGTGATGGTACTGGCACAAAAACAGATAAATATAGATCAATGGGACAGGATAGAAAGCCCAGAGATAAACCCACACATATATGGCCACTTTATCTTTGATAAAGGAGGCAAGAGTATACAATGGAGAAAAGACAGCCTCTTCAATAAGTGGTGCTCGGAAAATTGGACAGCTACATGTAAAAGAATGAAATTAGAACACTTCCTAACACCATACACAAAAATAAACTCAAAATGGATTAAAGACCTAAATGTAAGGTCAGACACTATAA
>NC_041222.1:29350728-29371360 GCF_002837175.3 Physeter macrocephalus
TAAATGCTGGAGAGGGTGTGGAGAAAAGGGAACCCTCTTGCACTGTTGGTGGGAATGTAAATTGATACAGCCACTATGGAGAACAGTACGGAGGTTCATTAAAAAACTAAAAATAGAACTACCATACCACCCAGCAATCCCATTACTGGTCATATACCCTAGGAAAACCATAGTTCAAAAAGAGTCATGCACCCCAACGTTCATTGCAGCTCTATTTACAATAGCCAGGACATGGAAGCAACCTAAGTGTCCATCAACAGATGAATGGATACATAAGATGTGGCACATATATATAATGGAATATTACTCAGCCATAAAAAGAAATGAAATTGAGTTATTTGTAGTGAGCTGGATGGATCTAGAGTCTGTCATACAGAGTGAAGTAAGTCAGAAAGAGAAAAACAAATACCGAATGCTAACATATTCACTTTGAATGCTAACTGATTCACCTTGTTATACAGCAGAAACTAACACAACATTGTAAAGCAATTATACTCCAATAAAGATGTTTGAAAAAAAAAAAAAGAGTATATGTTGGTGGAAGGCAGATACCCTTTAGGATAATCATTAACGCTTTTCACAAATATTCTTCCCTATCTATTTCAAGGTATACTGTACCATTTGCTTGAAGTTAGACATGGTTATAAAATTTGCTTTAGCCAGGGAAATGAGAGCAAAAGTGACATACTGTGTCTTTGGGGCAGAAGTTTTAAGAGCCAGAATGCAATCTCCTATGTTCTCTTTCATTTGTTATTTTTTCTTTCCCTCTACCACCAATATTGGCAATGTTCTAGAAGCTGGCTGATCCCTTAGCCTGGGTTGCAGAGAAGATAACTTGAAGCAGAACTCTTCAACATACAGGATGATAAGCAGCATGAGCAAAATAAACCTTTGTTGTTTTAAGCCACTGATAAATGGCGAGCAGTATTTACTAAAATTACAAATGCAAATCCCCTCAGATATACTTGCACACAAGCAAAATGACATATGTAAAAGGTAATCATTTGTAACATGGTTTATTACAGGAAATGACCAGAAACAACCAAATGAACATCAACAGAAGACTAGTTAAAACTTGCAGTACATTCACAGTGAAATATTATGCACCTGTTTAAAAAGAAAAAAATTCTCTTAGAGCTAATATGGAAGAATCTCCAAGTGAAAAAGCAAGATGTTCCCAGTGTGTATAGTATACCATCTTTTTGTTTCTAAAAAAAAGGGAGGGGATTAGAAAATATATTCATATTTACTTACACCTGCATAAGGAAATTCTATAATAATAAGAAACTAACAAAAATTATCTTAGGGCAGATAGGTGGAACTTCCAGTTACTCAGAAAAAAAAAAATTCTTGGTGCCATACTTAACTTCTTACTGTCTCACAACCTTAATCAATCTGTCAGCAAATCTCATCTTAAGTATAAATGGTATGCTTCCGTCTCTATCTTAAAGTGCTATCAGATCCTTCTTTAAACTCTGGCTTATCTTCCTCTTCTTGGGCACATCTAATCAACTTCTAGTTACATGACCTGTGTTAAGAATATATTTACTGTTGTTCTGGTATTCAATTAAGTTGCAGTGGTTTTTGGTTACTCTTAAATAAATCATGCTTTTCTCTAAATGATTCCAAGCTTTGGCAACTGTTTTTAGCTATTCTTTTTGAGAGACTCTGAACTGCCTCTTAAAAAGTCATAACAAATTGCTCCAATATATTCTTGTTTTTCTCATTCAGAACTTTTCTTCTACATGCAAGTTATTTTACTTTCCTTTATTATAAGAATTATAAGACCCTTACTCTGAAAAAGTAGAAATAAAAAATTGATGGGAAATCTCTTCCTTATAGTCATATGCCAACTAATGAATGTAGAAAGGATAATGGAAATAGAAAGTTACCATTTGGCAACCACCATTAGTGGTGGTAGACTCAGACAGGAGTCATACATGGATACTTAGCCTGTACATGGAGATTTGATGAGGAACAAGATACTGGCATGGTCTCAGAGTATTGTACCACATAACACTTACCAATTACAAAAGGAAAAATGGTGTTGGAACAGTAGAGAAACCTGGCTGATACAAACATAACTAGGTGATTTTTTTTGGCTATGCCGTGTGGCATGCAGGATCTTAGTTCCCCAACCAGGGATCAAATCAGTGCCCCCTGCATTGGGAGCACGGAGTCTTAACCATTGGACTGCCAGGGAAGTCCCTTAACTAGGTGATTAAAGTTAACATTACAGGGGGTAGGACAGGTTGACAACATGTACTTTCTGATGCAGTTCACTAAAATGAGTCCAACATCATTTTTGTGTAATCCCTGCCAAGAAAGTATGGCCTGAGTCTGGACATGAGGAAACACTGGATGGACCCAAAATGGAGAATATGTTACCGAATGAAAGGCCTGTACTATCTGTTGAAGATGCGAAAGACTGAGGAACTGTTCCAGATTAAGGGAGATTAAGAGACATGACTGCTAAATGCAACAAGTCAGCCCGGATTGTATCCTGGACCAGAAAAGAGACATTGTTGAGACAGTTGGCAAAATTTGCATGAGGACTTGATGACAGTATTGTCATTGTTGATTTCTTGATTTGGATAGTTATATTGTGGTTATACTGGAGAGTAGCCTTGTTTTTGGAAAATACAAACAGGAGAACATCATGCCTTCAACCTTCTCTCAAATGGTTCAGAAAAAATATTAATCATAATGGACGGAGGGTGATGAAGCAAAAATGTTGTAAAATGTCAACAACGGAGGCATCTTGGTGAGGAGGATATGGGAGTTCTTTACTATTTTGGCAACTTTTTTCTAAGTTTGAAATTATTTCAAAATAAATTACTTTTTAAGTGTGTTTACACATGTGAGCATGCTTGCATTTTTAGTATCTGCCAGGTATTATACTACCGACAGCCACCTGTCATCATTTAAAAATCTCCTTTCACTAACACAACATTGTAAAGCAATTATACTCCAATAAAGATGTTAAAATAAATAAATAAATAAATAAATAAAATAAAAACCTCCTTTCTGCCTGAAAAGTGACTACTGACACACAGATAAGGACACTTCAAACTTGCAACGCTGCAAATGAAAAATATTTCTATTTTTACTTTTTTACACTGTTTTAGATATTAATGTGTTGATGTTTGGGGCCTTAAATTAGGGAAGCCCGTAGAAACTTCTGAAAACTAAATTTCTGAGTAAAATTTCTGGCCCTGTAAAGGTCAGCCAGTGGTACGTGAACTGGCTGGCCAAGGGAAACAACAACTAATCCTAAGAGGCTTTGAAATAGTCTTCTATCCTAAACTCAAAATAAAATGGCCTCACAGGTGATAATGGTACTGAAAATAGCATTTAATTTTACTTTTAGGCTCTTAACCCATTAGGTCTACTTGATTTCCATTAATCAGCATAGAGGGAAGCCAATGGCTACCTGCCCATCTCTTAAGGCTCTAGCTTACTTGTCATGAATTTCCAGAAGCACACTATAAGATGACTAATCACTGACTGCTTCTTCAGCACCGTATGTCTCCCAATTTCAAAGGAAAAACTGTCCCAACTAGAACCAGAACAACAGATTTCCTACCTCCTGCAGCTGGAGTCGAACCTTGGTAACTGCTCGGATCCAGTGCGCTCTGGCTTGGGTAAATGGCGAAGATGCACTCTCCTTGGGAATACTTGTAACAGAGAAAAGAATGTTCCTTAAAAATCAGCCCAGGCCACAAGATGACAGTGCTCAAGGCAAAACTGCCAAATACCTAAAATTAAAAGGTTTGTTGTATTCATGCCTATCCTTATCTAGTGATTCAAGCCACTAAAACAGCATAGTCCTGAATATCCAATGTGAAAAAAATTCCTAAAATGACAAGTCCTTTTAGCTTTTCATCTGTTCCCTCTCTTTCTTCCCACTTTTCCACTCACTTGATGAGGCAGCTCATTGGGATAGTCAGGGATCAGCATACCAGAAGCAATGGCAAGGGCCCTAAGTCCATGACTAACATAGAAACCATGCAGAGAGGTGTGGAGTAACCCTCTCCCCCTAGCTCTCAAGACCACCAGTCTCCCTTGAGGGCTCTACATAGCATCCTTAGGGCAGAATTTTGTTCCTGCAAACTGTTCCTGCTCCACTAAGCATTTTGGAAGGCTTTCCAATTCCTAGACTATGTCAAGGTGCTTAGAAAAAAGGCAGAGCCTTTGTCCTGCTGTGATCTTGTTCCTTCAGCTGCCTCAGGACCACCCTCAGTGAAAGGAACAATAAATATAACAAAGTAGCTTTGAGACAGAAACACTAACCTGTATTAGAACAAATCATCATCACCTTAACTGTGGAATAGTGGTCAATTCTTGGTGATGATGCTTCTCCTCTCTCTCACTGGGGTCTACTGACAAGGCAGTAAAAAAGGACCCACCATCTAAACCCATATAATATATGCTAGGCTCTGATGCCACCTAACTGGTTCAATTGTTTTAAAACATTTGTGGGCACTTCTGAAACTGGCCTGGACGTCACTTGCACAGCTAAGATCTGGGAGGACAGAGCCATTAGAGAAGCCCAGGCACCTTCTGCTGCTTGACCAAAAACTCTACCCAGACAACAGTTTAAAGTCCAAGGTCTTTAAAGTCCAAGGTCGACAAAGAGCTATCTTTCAGTGGGTCGTCAATCCAGTAAAAAAGCTGGTCCAGAACTCAGTCTCCCTGATGTCTTGTCTACTAGATGAGCCACCAGAGATGATTAAAAATCAGGAAAACAAACAGAAAATAAGTTTCTACCTTCAAGTGGTGGAGAAGAGGCATCAACCATTCTCTAACTTTTACCACATAATCAGCATTCGGTGCTCTGATCTTCCCATGACCTTGAAATTTGAGAATTTAAGTCATACCTAGCCCTTATCACTCTACCCCAGTGGTTTTCAACTAGGGACAGTTTTGCCCCTCAGGAGAAATCTGGCAATATCTGGAGACATTTTTGGTTGTCACACTGAGAGTTGCTCCAGGCATCTAGTGTGCAGAGGCTAAGGATGCTACTAAAATCTTACAATGCATACAATAGCTCCCCATAACAAAGCATTATCTGGCTAAAAATGTCAACAGTGCTAAGAATGAGAAACCCTGCTCTGCCCCAACCTATCAGCAACTCACTGACCAATTTAGCTCAATAAGAACAATACTCAAACTCTGTACTAAGCCTCATTATGTGACTGTTAAAAGGACAAGTTTTAAAATTTTCTCCTTATGGGTACCAACTGCCAGACATACTGCTAGGCCCCAGGGAGACAGAAGGGTGGGATAGATCTGGCTTCTAGACCAATTCTTTAACTCTTTCCCAGTTTTGTCAGCCAGGGAAAAAACAAAACAAAAGAAAAAAACAATGTTCACAAAAGAAATTTAAACATTAATCGGGTGGGGCTTCCCTGGTGGCACAGTGGTTGAGAATCTGCCTGCTAATTAACGTAGGGGACACGGGTTCAAGCCCTGGTCTGGGAGGATCCCACATGCTGCGGAGCAACTAGGCCCGTGAGCCACAACTACTGAGCCTGCGCGTCTGGAGCCTGTGCACCGCAACAAGAGAGGCTGCGATAGTGAGAGGCCCAAGCACCACGATGAAGAGTGGTCCCCGCTTGCCACAACTAGAGAAAGCCCTCGCACAGAAACGAAGACCCAACACAGCAAAAATAAATAAATTAATTAATAAACTCCTACCCCCAACATCTTCTAAAAAAAAAAAACATTAATCGGGTGGGAAGCCTATTTCATTCAAAGCAGCTCCTCTGAATGAAATGACCTGCAAGGTTCAGGTCAGTTCCAGACTCAAAGGCTGTCATATGTGGGGTCAACTAGTAAGCCAAGAACTGCAGACTCTAGAAGGCCTGGTACACTGCAGTTAAAACGTTCTTCAGAGATCCTCAAAATACGTTGGAAATTACACCAAAAAGCAAAGGAAGCAGTGCAGAGATAAGCCTCAGTATCCTGATCACAACCACACCCAGCTGCAGGGAAACAAACAAAAAGCAACTGAATTCTGTTCAACAATACCATAGGGCAGGTACTGAGGAAACCATGTGAGCTCCTCAAGGTAGCCATCACCTACCTCTCCTGGGGGCCTAGGATGTGGTCTTTGTGTAGCACCAGATCTGGGGGTGGAGGGGTTGTAGCATCTTCTTTTGTCTCCTTGGGCTCACATGCTCCTCCCTTCTCCTCTTCACGCGCCACCTCCAAGGCTTTCTCTTGTTCTCCAAAACCTACTTGGCTGTCTCTGGAGAAGCTGCCAGAGCAGTGGCAGGAATGAATCAAGTCCCTCTTGAGACGGTCATCATCTTGTTCATGACACTGGTCTAGTTCACTCAGCTGAGAGCTTCCTTGACTCACATTACAGGAGGAGCCATACCTACTACTGCTGGTGGGGCTGTGAGAATGAGAGGAAGACACATCAGTAAATACATACAAACTAAGGACCAAAACAAAGTAATGGATAAATCCAGGAAATAAGGATTCTATCAGTGGCAAGGATCACAAACAGGAGGTTCCTGGGAAGAGAGTACCAAAGTTCACAATCTAGAAGAACTAGTCTCTGTTCAGCAAAATCACAACAGGAAAAATAACACAACATGCTGGGTTCTCCAATAGCACTTAACCTCAACCCTGCAACTGACTTTGAAGAATTCTTTATCTTAACATGCTATTTTGTAAGTAGGATTAAGAATTATTAAAATAGTCTGTTTATGCCTAAAATGCTCTACTCGGACTTCTTAAAAAACTTGTCCAGTGGCTGTGATTAAAGTTTTCTAATTTCCACAGAATAAAATGGATGGATGAACTCTACTCCCTTTTTCTACTACCTACTAAATTGAGATCCCCTTTTCTTCCTCTCCAATTGTAAATGTAAATGTCTGTTCCTCAGAATGAGCAAAGGAGAGTGAACATGTTCCTTCAATTATCTCTCAGCCATCTGTATGAGGTAATGGAAGCCACTGGGAAATGGAGGCTGGGACCAAGAAATTCCTCAGGGGAATGGTCTCATGAACATGAATGTTACAGTGGTATCCCTGGCAGCATAGGGAGTGTCCCAAAGATGAACCTGCCCATCTATTGCTGAGTTGCTCTCAGGACATGGCTCAGTTTTGGGCAAAGTGGACACAGTCCAACTCCAAGATCTGAGTCAGGGCCATATTAATGCATTTCTGTACCTGAAGAGAGGCCAGCCTAACCCTCTCTCAACCACCTGAATTCCCATACCCAGAAAGGAAATCTGTTCCCCTGGTATAAGAGGTAGCAGCTATAGCAGAGAAAGTGGCAGTGAATCGTGACCAGAAAGAATACTATTCAAAGTTACTCCCTTAAGCCGCATATTGAATTTGGGGGATTCAGTCCTATTCAAAATGGAGGGACTTGGGGATGATCTATCAATACAAGATCTATCCTAGCCCATTTGGATAGTTCCATTCCAAGTCAGAGGCCCTTCGTTTTACTTCTGGTATTCTGCTGGAAAGCCTCCGTGCAAAAGGACAAGGAATTTCCTTGCCAAAGAGTCAAGCTTTAACTAAAGGGCTTATGTTTACTCTTGGCCAAATGAAGATATATCATTATTGTTTTCCAGTGATATTTTCCCTATGATTCCTCCCAATTATCTGGTATTTCCAGGCTGATTTCTGATTCTTCATCCCATGGCAGCCGGATAGGCACCAAGCCACTGTTCTGAGTAGTTCCCAGCACACATATACACATGAACATGTGTGCACACATACTCACATAACCTCCAAAGTACTTGACCAGCCTCTTTGGACTGGTTTGGGCCAGCGTTCAGGCAGCACTCTTAAAATGCCCTGTATGGTGCTTCTTCTTAGGGGAAATAATAGTACTCTTTGCAGGTGGACCCTGCACAATGCTCCAGACTGAATAACTACAGCAAACGATAGCCCTGAGCTCCTGTGAGACTGTACTGAAAGCACTTATCAGACACCAGTCTCATGGGTAGTAAAATGCAGAGACTGGAAGAAGCTGTGCAAATCCATATGGAATATATATAGTATAGGTTATTCCAAGCCATCCTTTGCATTTTGTATTTTACTTAATATCCTCATTGCCACTGGAGAAAGCATCTTAGAAGACTTTGAAAAGCAAAGCAAAGTAGGTCTCTCCTAGCTATTACAGATATAAGTGCCAAAGGCCCAAGGAAGCATTCTAGCCTATCATGTGGTTGTAATTAATATATGCCACTCAATGACTTGCTGCCTCTTCTTGCCCTCCCTTCTCCATTCTGCATTATTCAAGGCAGAGCAAACCAGAGTGAGTAAATCTCACGACCTAGCCTTCCCTTCAAGCAGGAAGCTCCTTGTTCCAATAAATGAATTACATTTGGCAGAGAGAAGATGACAATATCCACCTATTATTTCTTCTTACTTAACCCCTAATTAACATGAAGCTCAGGTGCTGGGAAAGACACAGGAAGGATAAAAAGCAGGCTATGATTAAGCTACCACTAAGTCATTGCATCATAAATGGTCAATTCTTTAAAATCATTTATGATGCTTTAGTTGAGAACAGGCCTTTTGCTGGTCTTTGGTTCCTTGTTGTCATGTAGAGCAACTGGCTGCTGTACATTTGAAACAGAGTCAATGCTAGCAGGCACTGCCTCCTCTTCATGTGTTTCTGGCTGGTGAAGTAGCTCAGAGACAGTGCAGTGTTCTTCCTCATGACTCTCTGAAGGACAGGTGGGGTCAGAGAGGTTATCTTTCATACCCCCGTATTCTCCAGATGCTGGGATTTCCTGCTGGTTTTCCACTTCTCCAGGCCCTGAAAGCTCATGAGCACATATACTTGGCCTGGTCTCCAGCTGCCCAGAGGTCCCAGAGGGCTGAGTCAAAACCTTAGGTGGCTCAGCACTGGCCCCAGATATTTGAGAAGACTCCAAAGTTTTGTCAGCCTCACTGAATTTAAGGTCCTGATCACTGCTGATAACCAAAACTGGAAAGGAGGATTCTGCAGGCATTTGTTCAGGGTCCCATTTGTTCTCTTTCGGCCATGGGAATGAAAGATCCAGCTTCTTTCCAAACCTTAGTTTTGAATCACTTGCCACTGCACTACTCCCTTTCCCCTCATTACCTCCCTCAAATAGAGTTGACAACTTCTTAAAACTGGACATTAAACCAGTCTCTGCTGCTCTATTGCCAGAGGAGGAAGGCGAGGAAAAGAAAGAGCTCAGTGGTTTCCGGTAGTCAGTAGCAGAAGATGGGAAATGGAGTTTTGGCCAATTGATCATGTTTGGGATTTCAAGATGAGAACTTGGCTGTTCCGTTTCCTTGGGGACTGCGGATGGACCTTTCTGGGCATCAAGTATCCCATAGTTTTCTTTGGTACAAAACACAGTTTCCTCCAATGGACAGTGAGAAAGGTACCCTTGGGTTTCCAGTGTGGCACTCCGGCCAACACTTGCCTCACTCAACACTGCAGTATTGGCTTCTAGTGAATTGGTTGCCTGTAGCCCTAAGAAGTCTTGGTTTGTGGAGGCAGACTGCATATCTGGCTCTGGCTCAAGAGGAAGAGGTAGGTGAATTGGAGGAGGAAGCTTTTTGGCAATCCAGGTAGGTTCTGGATGCAACTGTGTTGGCAATGAGATATGCTCTGCTTCCAGTGATGCCTCTGTGTCTGTACCCTGCAACATCCCCATGTCTCCTTCATCACTCAGAGACAATACTCCTTGCCCAGTATCGTCCCCTAAGACAGAAGATGCAGCCTCAATTGTTTCAGAACGTTGGGGTTCTGGAATATTGTCAGGAATATTATTGTTTTCCATTTCAGTCGTTAGGTTAGGATCATCTGTCAAGGTCTCCAAGTCTGACTTTGCACAAACCACAGTCATTCTACAGTCACTGACTATAGCTTTTGAATTGAGTGCTCCAAAGGTAGCTTCTTTCCACAAATTTTCAGGAGGTACTGATTCTTCAGTATCTCTGGAACCACCATTTTGAAGCAATGCAGTAGCTGAAATAGATGATTCTTGTTTGTATGTCCCTGGTTTGGGACTTTTAAAAAGTCCAAATAACTCACCTTTGAGAGGCTGAGATGATGCACCAGAAGAAAAAGAGAAAAAGGAGTTTTTCTTTGGAGGTTTAGGAGAAGAGAAAAGTCCAGAGAAAGTTTTAGGAGGTTCAATTAAGGACCCAGAGAAAGATTTCACTTTGGTCACAAACCCTGAAAGCATTTCTACTGAAGAGTCCAACATTGATTTGTCTTCCACTTTATCTGCATCTTGACCCTGGAGGTGCCCTGTACATCCTGGCTCCACAGAGGAAGAAGCTGGCTCCAGGATCTGTGTTAAGACCTCATCAGGGGCCTTTTCTAATGGTAAGTTCAGTGGGTCACTAGTAAATCTTTCACTTTGGTGGTAGGTAGTACATGTGTCAAAATGTTTGAGCCTTTCAACCAAATGGCTATCATGTGAAAAAGAGCTGGCTGGTGAGTCACTCAGAAAGACTTCCTGTATGAAAGCCTCTTCCTCATGGGGAGATACCTCAAGGGTCTCTGGACCAATAAGCAGTGTTTCAGACTGTGCCTGAAATTGTGGTGAATGAGGAACAATGTCTTTTTGTGTCTGACTTACCTGGAAATCTTTTAAAGATGTCCCTAGTGCATTACTGGAACCTAGTTTTTTTCCTGGATAGTCGTTTTCTAGATTGAGCTCATCTGCAAGGGAGGTAACCTTAGTGGTGTTGCTAATGGAAACACAAGGAGCCATTTGTTGTTCATGAACTACCTCCTGGACTATGCTACCTCTATTGTCATTAGAACCTTCTCTAGTCATTGTATCACTCATGTCTACAAAAACACTTGGCTTCTTACAGGGCTGGGAAGTCACTGGAGCAACAGCTGAAAGGGTGTGTTTTTCCCCAGGAGTCTGCTGCTTTTCATCCAAAAAGGACAAGTTGAAGAAACTGAAAGAGCTATTACGAGAGGCATTCTTCTTGCTGCCTGAGTTAGCAGTGGAAAAAAAGGAAGGAAGTGTGAATAGCCCTTCTCCTTGAGATGTGGTTCTTGGTAGAGTAGTAGAGGCTCTGTTCTCAGATTTTTCAGATCCAGTCAGGAAAGAAAATATACTCTTTCTGGTTGGTAATTCTGGTTGGGATGGAGATGTTGTGGCAGTTGAAAAACTCTGGTCTTTGTCAGAAAAATGATCTCGTTCATTTGAATTTCTTCTGCTCAGAATTTCTAATGATATTTTATCATTTCTTGGAACTTCTGTCACTGTAGACACACCACTAGTCTCTACTGAAGACTCTCTGGAGGATTCCTTGAGACAACCTGCTGAGAAAGATGAATTTGGTGACTGGTGGAGTTGGTGGTCTCTGGAGGGTGCCTCTTCGTCAGTCAAATGATCACCCTGAATCTCCCTAATTGATGGTTCCTTTAGCTCACTGTCATCAATAGTAGTTTGCTTGTTCAGATTTCTAACTCGAACCTTCCCTTTAGAGGAAACTGGTGCAGCAGGAAAGTTCCCAACACCCTGTTTAGTTAGAGGTGCAGGATTAGGACTTGACTTGACCTCATCTTTATTAGTCATTGAAGAAACAGACATATTTTCAGTTGTCTGTTTAGGAGATACATTGGTTTTAAAGAAATCCCCAAGGGAACCAAAAACATTTGAAACACCAGGAGATTCATTCTTTTCCTGAGATGATATCTTTCCATTTTTATCACCATTCTTTTCTAAATTTGGTGATCCTTCTTTATTCACCTGGGTTTTAAAGAAGTTCAAAAATCCAGATGCCTGTTTCTCGTTTGCTACTGCACTTACTGAAGAGTCTTCTCCCCGACCAAAGAGTTTCAGTGCACTTTTAAATAATGTTCTCTCAGACTCTTTGGAAGACTGGTCCTGCGGAGGCTCACAATTCTTGCATTCATCCCTACTAAACTGTGATACAAGAGGAATTGAAACAGAATCAGCTGTAATCATCTTGTCGTCTTCTATACCTGATTGAGCCTGAGAAGTTGTTTGGTTTACCTGGCAAACAGATTTTAACAAACTTTGTTTTTTCACATGAACGCTTTTATTTAAAGGAAATGCTTTCTTCATATTTTTAGTAAATTCTGGTCGCTGAACATTGGATACCATTTGTCTCTCTGAATCCTTCTTGAGAAGACTTTCTTCCTCATTTTGGGAGTTACTCTCTAGTTGCTTACTCAAGATTAATGACTGAAGACCATCATTTGTGATCTCTGCTAAGTTTGACTGCTGATCTATTTTCTGCATGGCTGAAGACTCTAAGGATTCATTCTTATCAAAATTCAAAGTACTTCCAGTTGAAGCACCCAAAGCAGAAAATGACGAAGTCACTTTGTTCAATGATGACATCTCTTCTGTTTGCTGTGGGATGTTAGTCTTATTTTCAGGATGAACCAAAGAGGCAGCTTCTTCAGAAGAAGACTGGATCCACTGGAAACTGGAAAGGTTAACTGATGAATCCTTCGCTAGAGTCTGATTCTTATCTGCCTTTATAATTTGATTTTTATTTAAGACATGATTACCAATCGTTTGGGGCTGATTTCTGAGATCCAATGTACACTCAGAGTCTTCAGAACCACCTAGCCTTTCTTTAAAAGATACAAAATCTCCTTTTGACTTTTGAGGAGTATAGCCTGAAAAATCTAATGGTTGATCCCTTTGGCCATAACTTGACTTTTCAATTACTTGTGAAAACATTCCTAAATTTAGATACCTTGGTCCCTCACTTCTTGGTAAAACTACAGATAAATCAAGAGGGTCATCAATTGGTTCCTCTTCAACATACCACAGTAATTCGTCTTCCCTGTCAAGTACTTTAAAATTGTAAGCAGGAATAGTGTTATCATCTAATGTAATACTTGATAGATCATTTGTCCGTAAGTCACAATTCAAATACTCTTCATAAGAATAATCAGGTATAAATAAATATGCATACTGCCCAGTAGAATCAGTAAGGAAAGAATAGATATATTGACCATCGTGGAACATAAAATATCCATAATCTCCATCCTCCGATGGCCACCACACTCCATTTTCAAGACATGACAACCATTCCTGGTATTCATAACCAACACTTGAATAAACAAAGTTTTCATCCATTCTTAATGAGTCTAGATCAACTACGGGGCATGTACTTTTCTCATAACCTGAAGAACAACTTAAGTCAATGGGCAATTCTTCTAGTGAATTCTTAGTCTCATTAATTGGAAGATAACAAGAATTTCCATATAATGAGTTAGCTGCCCACATATCACCTCTTAATAAGTAATCTTCATTAAATGCTAACTGGTTGAATGATTCATGTGGTAAGTCACACCAAATGACACTGTTTAGATTTGTTCTCCACTCCAAGATATTTGCATTTTGATCTTTTTGGCAAAAATTTATTGCTGGATTTTCTGAGTCAGGCCACAAGAAAACATTGGCTGATGGAAATGTATTTTGATTCAACATATAATAAACTGGCTGAAGTTTTCTGGAATTTTTGGAGAAATCTTTTATATCAGAATCCCATTCATAAGAGAAAGGATTGTTCATCTCTTCAAAAGTCTGATAGTGGTTTGATTGACTAAGAATGTTAGTATTTAGCATAGGTGAATTTAACTTGTTAGAATTTTCATGTAGTTTTGCCTCAAGAGCGTGGTGTGGTGTCTGCCTCTTAGCCAAAGATTTCTCTAATAGGTCCTGCTGAGCAGTTGGAGTGCAGTGAAGTAAACTGTTCTCAGAAGAGGGGAAATTCTTTTTACTTTGCTGGTTTTTCCAAGTCGGAGGGCAATAATGGTTATCAACCCAAGCATCAGATAATGGTATGTTTTCTTTAGGTAAAGATAAGCAGCTTTTTATGAAGCCAGAAGTTTCCTGTTTTTCATGGTTCTTCTGGTTCTCAAAAGTCACACATGAAGTAACAGGGATCTCATCCAAGGATAAATGCTTTTTTCCATTCAAACCCTTTAGGTCACCTAAAGACATGGACTTTGCTTCATCTGGCTTACAATCTGTCATACTGCTATTTGATATCAAGTTAAATATTCCAGAGAATAAGCTCAGTGTATTATTCCTGTGAGGAGAGTCATCTTTCTTTACATTTAATCCTTGTTGACTAGACAAGTTTTCAAGAGAAGAAAACCTGTTAAACAGGCCAGGAAGGAGGCCTCCTTGGGTTCTTTTCTTGGAAGCTTTATCTACAAGTTTGTTATCACTCATTTCATCAACCAAGGTGGGTTTCGAAATGGTAGAAGTAAATGCTAATGAAGAGTCTGGTACTGTTGAGGATGTCACTTGTGTAAAATTCTTACTTTCTCCTAAAGAATCTGAAGGTATATGCTCTTTGGACACAACTCCAGGAATGTTGAAGGTATCTCTTTCACAGTTCTCTATTGCTGTGTGGTCACTTGAGTGTAATTCCTCTATACTCCCAAATTTCCCAAGATCATTATTAATATTTGGAGCCGAATCAGACTTTATTTTATTAAGTGTGACATCTTCAGGAGTATTTATTTGGTCACTCTTATTAGATGTCTTTATATCACCAAATTTCCCTAGATTACTATGAATATTTGGAACTGAACTAGATTTTATTGAACTAAGTTTGGCATTTGCATGGCAGTTTCTTTGGATCTCTTCATCAGTGGTTACTGCTGAGCCATGAAAACTCTGGTCATTGACAGTTTTATGGCTGTCAGTGAAAGAAAATTTAAACAAAGGGAACATGCTTCCTTTCTCTCTTACATCCAGTTGCTTTTCAGAATGACTAAGAACTTTGAAAAATGGAATATCTAATTTTCCACTAAAGGAAAAGGAATGCCCACCTTTCTTAGGGCCCCTTTCCCATCCATCTTCCTCCAACTGGTGAATTTTCATAGAGTCTGACAAAGTCTCCTTTGAATAGGTCTCAGGGGAAGTGAGCAAAAACTGGCTAAAGGATTTTCTGAGTGGCTCAAGGAAATCATCGTCACCAGTAATTTTGTCCCCCTCTAATGGCTCTGAAGATGGCTCTTTATTTGCAGTTCTGCTGCCAGCTTCACAATGATGTCCTAAAGTATCTTTGGCACATATTTTTGGTTGATCTGGTAACAGAGACAGATCTGTACAGGGTTCTCTTTCCAACGGACTTGCAACATCATCTTTCTTATTTGCAGAATGAGCTAAGTTAGAATGTTCAATGGCTGCTTGGGAAGACAACAAATCCTCACTTAGGGGCATTTGGTAGTGAGGAGTTTCTCTATCACTCCTATCTAAAGTGACAATGCTACTGTCATTGCCAAGGGTGTCTTCCCTTTGATTTGACTCCGAACCACACGCAACAACGTTTTCCTTTCTTGTTGGCTTGCTCTGGTCATCATCTTTTTTGTTTTCGTCCTTTTCCAAAAAGATTTTTAATGGATTTAGCATGCTGCAAACAGACTTTATAACTGAACTCTGACTCTGTGAAGCAGAGTCCTTTCCAATAGTTTCTGTTGGAAACTGAAAGTTTAAACTTCCAGTTTTACTGTCCATGTGCTCATTTTCAGAGGTTTTGTCATGTTTGCCAACGTCCTTATTGTCAACTGTTTGAGAAGATAATGGAGATGCAGATTGTATGGAAAGATCCTTCTCTGATACTGACTTGGCTCTGAGTCTAGATGGTGAATTAATCGCCTCTGTTTGATTAAGAGTTTCTGTTTTCTCTGGAACTAAATTAACCAGCTTTTCCACAGAGGTTGTTAGATGCTTTGTGCCTGAACCCATCTTTTCTGTGAGTGAACTGAATAAAGATCCAACAGCACATTTTACTCCATTCAGCTCAGGGAAAGAGATGGCTTTGTCCTTGTCATTCTTGACAATGTTTAAAGATGGTATTTGATCCCCTGGCATTTTCTGTTCTGCATAATTAACAGTACTATTGTGTTTAAGTGTTTTTTTAGTTTTTGAAAGGGAGCCAAATCTATTAATCTCCTTTTCCTTCTCTGCTAAATATTCTGACACTGTTTCTACCAAACACTGAAGCTCACCCATTGTATCAATATAGTCCTCCTTGGGTTCCTCAATAGAGGAAGGGGTGATCTCTTCCATGGGGTACCCAGACAGATTTCCAAGTGTGTCTGTAGCACAATTCATCCTTTGTGATGCGAATGCAGGATTTGCTCCATAATATTCTTCTGGAAAACCTCCAATTTGATGGACATTGGATGGATGACATGTTGGTGACAGTAAATCTTCCTGCTTATCAGAAACAGGGGAACCCAGAAGTTCATCAGAAGTACTGCTGGCAGAATCTTCAAGAATATCTAATGGAGTGAAATTAGTGACATGCTGGTTTAAGCCAGATGACTTTTCACAGTTCTTAAAACAACCAGGAAGATCATAATCATGACTTTCCAAGTTAGTGGTCCACATGCCACTCTTAACCACAAATCCATTTTTGTAGGGACGCAAAACTGGGTAATTCTGTTCCTTCTTCTCAACGTGGCAAAGGTCACAGTTTTCAGTGTTAGGATATGTACTTTTCAAGTTAGTCTTAGTTCCTGATTTATCATCATATTGGCTTTTTTCACTGTCTTCAAAATGACTATATAAGGGTGTCTTTTTCCTTCTCCTATCTATTGTATCATATTTCTGAGGATATCTAGAGAAAGTAGATGTTTCAAACTTAAGGTCATAATTAAAGGCAGTAGAGAATTCTGTCTCTTGGCTTTGAGATGGTATCTTTTTCCAATTCTTATACTTTGGTTGTATTTGTTGGCTGTAATATTTATCAGTTTTTGAAAGAGTTCTCACTTCTTTTACCTCTGCATCCTTTAAGTTTATGTTACTGTTTTCTAGAGCCTCTTGTGACATTTTCCCCTCTATCTCCTCATATATACCTTCTTGCTCTTCATAGTCAACATCAGAGAAATATGAAATAATCCTAATTTTGTCATTTTGAACCTGCAAGCCTTGTCTGATGTAAAGAGATAGAAATGGAGGAATAGTAAGGCAAGAAAAAAAAGGAAAAACAGGGAATAGGAAGAAAAATTATAAGATTTAGTACATATTCAATGAGAAAACTAAAATTAATAAAATTATCAATTTGATAAAAACCATTCAGACTGAAAAGACAAGATAAGGAAATCCACAGGTTCTTAAATAGTATTATAGCAATGTAGTCAAAAAGTTTTTCCACATTAGAAAAAGAATACCTATAACAACTTTAAAATACTTCACTTGCTACCATTAACTATTTAGGATCCTTTTGTTTTCTAAGAAACAAACAAACAAACAAAATGAACATATTCCATCAATATTTAGAATATATTTACAATGCCAAAGTTTAGAACTGTTATATATTCCATGAAAATATATCAAGGGATTTCAAGAAATCTAAATTTGTTGATGAATTTGGATCTGAAAAGCCGCCAAGCTGTTAACTTGCTGAAGGTTGTATTTTAGGCAGTACAGCCAAGAATATAGTCAAACATACTACTTTTAAAAAGAAAAATATGTATAAAATATAATAAAAATAATCTTTGACTACTATAAGTCAAACCCTGTTATAGTACCACAAAGAGAAAATTATTTAAAGCATCATAATTTGTCGTTTGTGAAATCTAAAGGCTGTATGTATTGAGGATCACAGTGAAATGAAAATCTTTCCCTATACTGATTACAGAATCAGAAGCTACAGGCCCAGCTTAAGTCAGTGAATACAGAAGACAGCCAACCTTACTTTCACTGAAGTTAGAGACTGCCTATTTCCTGGGTACTGAGGTGGGGGTGGAGAGAGGGCCTGCAGACTCTGAGCTTGTCAGCTCAATGTGTTCTTTTATAGATCTAACAGCCATTAGCATTTATTTAGGAAACAGAAACAACATCAAAGTGGTCACTTAGTCACTAAAAATCGTCAAGAGTGAGGCTAATTATTCTTTTGACCCCTCTCAACACTAGAGATACTCTGGCTCTATAATAGCTAACAAAGTCCAACAGTATTGTCAAACCTCAAATTATATATTTTTATACAATATACGTGTATTTACCATTATTCTGGTTTTATATATATATATATATATATATATATATATATATATATAAAACATGCAGTTTCATCACTCTCAGACATCCTCAAAAATTCAAACTAAACTAACTCCATCCTGGAAGAAGTCTTTATCGTTCCAACTTAAATCAGTAGATAGCCATGGCTGTAGTAACTGAAACTATTTATTTTTACACTTCTAATTTACTGGAAGGTACTACGAACATGTTTGTTCCCTCAAAGATTTTAAATTCTTCCTAAAAAGCTCTAACTTAAGGTCTTAGACTACTTCCAAGAACTTAGTATTTACAGTAATAGAAGTTTAAAAAGCAAACTACTGATATAATTTCTTCAAAAATTTTTAAAGAAAAATCATTTCAAAAATTTCAGTTAAAAATGACTATAATACAAGTTTACTTAAAAATCATGTTAACTTTTCCTCTGCTGGAGATGATAAAATATTTACTCTTTAACCTCATTTCATATACTGATACAGAAAACTAATCAGATTTATATGTGATCAATTAAAGAAAAATTTTAGGAAAAAAATTTGCAACTTAAAGTACATCACTAATGCTCCTCCAAGTGTTACTTTTTACAGCAGTGATAACAGGGTAATGATCAGGTAAACTACATATTCTTCTGGACAACTGCAGTCATTTAGGTTGATGTGCCATTATTATTGCTAGCCTGCACATTGAATGCTTACAAATACAGAGGGGGAAGATGGCCAAAAGAACTTTTTTTTGCTATTATGTTTTTTTCTTAAAGACAATATAAACAACTAAAACCAAATGAACAAAATATGCAAATATGCAATCAATAAACCAGCAAGAAGTAGGGGCCAACTTCAGTAGGATTCCTACGACATTTCTTTTTAGATTCAAATTATGAAGAGTAAGAATTCTACATGATGGTTGATATATGAAAAAATTTTACCGAAAATACTCTCAGAGATGATAGTAAACTGAGTCAGGATGTTGTCTAGCCAGGTATATGACCATCTGAGGTTCAGGATAAATATTCACCAGTTTGGTATGGTGGGCAAAAAAATGAGATCATCCTATAGTATGGTCAATTTAAGCAACCAAAAGTATGAGCTAACTTGGAATGGCTTTTTAAAAAACTAACCTCCAACCAGTAAAATATTGATTCAGCCAAGGAACATCAATGGATGCTAAAATCAATGGATAAAAGGTTGTTGGAGAAACAGAATACTGACACAATCTCAGGTATCATCCCAGAGATCCTTAATTACAAAAAGAAAGGTAACTTTACACTGGAGAAATCTGGTATGTATACCAGATTAACCAAGAGATCAAACTAAACGTCAACAATAATGAGACAAGGTAAAATGTGACTGCTGAGGCACTGTGAAGGAAACATCTATGCAGTGTTTTTGCCAAAAATGTTTAACCTGATTCTAAACATGAAAAAACAATCAGATCAAACCAAATTAAGAGGCATTCTCAAAACTGGTTGGGACTCTTCAAAAAATGTTAGTGCCTCAAAAGACAAAAAGAATTTTTTAAAAAAGTATGGGAATTTTGTTAGTAGGTTACAGGAGACTACAGAAACAGGGAAATCACATGTAATGTACCATAATCCTTAACTGGATCCTGCATCAAAAAGGAAAAAATATATATAAAGAATATTATTGGGACAACTGGAAAAATTTAAATATGGTCTATATGTTAAATAATATCATTGTATTGTCAAATTTCTTGAGTGTGATCATAATATTAAGGTTATATAAGAGAAAGTCCTCTTTCTTAGGAGTTACATGCTGAAGTACTTCCTGGTAAAGTAACATGGTATCTGCAACTTACTTTCAAATGGTTCAGAAAAAAAAAAATGTATGTGTGGGACTTCCCTGGAGGTCCAGTGGTTAGGACTCTGTGCTTTCACTGCCGAGAGCCCAGGTTCAAGCCCTCGTTGGGGAACTAAGATCCCACAAGCTATGTGACGCAGCCAAAAAAAGAAAATGTGTGTGTATATAAACATATATTAGAGAGAATGAGATAAAGTAAATGTAACAGAATGTTAATACAACTGGCAAATCTAGGCAACATGAATGTGTGTTCATTGTACTGTTTCTCTAAATTTTAAGTCTGATTTTTTTTACAGTTGGGGGAAGAGTAGGGAGCATATATGTATATATTTGCTTTTATACTCATAAATATATGATGATGGTCTACGGAAGGGTAATAAGAAACAAGGTGGTAAGAGAACTAGGAGACAGGAAGGTGATGCAGTAGAGGAGGACAACAGGTGTGGGTGGGAAATCCTTTGCTGTATAGTATGTAGCACATCTTAATATATTTTTACATGTAAATGTTTTATGTATTTAAGAAATTAGGGGGGTTTTCCTGGTGGCACAGTGGTTGAGAGTCCGCCTGCCGATGCAGGGGACACGCGTTCACGCCCCGGTTTGGGAGGATCCCACATGCCGCGGAGCGGCTGGGCCCGTGAGCCATGGCCGCTGAGCCTGCGCGTCCGGAGCCTGTGCTCCGCAACGGGAGAGGCCACAACAGTGAGAGGCCCACGTAAGGCAAAAAATTAAAAAAAAAAAAAAAAAGAAATTAGGGGCTTCCCTGGTGGCGCAGTGGTTGCGCGTCCGCCTGCCGATGCAGGGGAACCGGGTTCAC
>NC_041222.1:29371456-29377547 GCF_002837175.3 Physeter macrocephalus
CTGAGCCTGCGCGTCCGGAGCCTGTGCTCCGCAACGGGAGAGGCCACAACAGTGAGAGGCCCGCATACCACAAAAAAAAAAAAAAAGAAATTAATAAAAAGGTTTTTTTTTAAGTTTCAGCAAAAGTACTGAATCTGCTATAGTGAGATCATATTGGTTTTCTTCTGAAGTTCCCAAGGAAATATTTAGGTAGGAAGAATTATCCAAGCATGTAACATCTGTGATTTTCTTTTTTTAATCTTGGTGAAAGGTATATCAAAATCACTGGGCTGGGCAGAGAGGTGAGCAGATTTTTTTCAGCCATCCACCCCAAGTGGGCCTGCCCTCACCTGATGATCATAAAGAAAATTCTTACTGATGGATATGCATAAATGTGAACATATGGAAGAGGAAAAAAAAAGACAGAATCTACATAAAATGGCTTCAGGTTGATCCACCATACTGCTATATTTCCTCTGTCACCTCAGGTTAAGGTACCCAAATCCTTGATGTCAGTTGCATCCTGGGACCTGCATACTAGGAAGAGAAAGTGCTTTGTTCCCAATACCCACCTGAGGGCCCGCCGCTCTGGATAATCGAGGTCATAACTTTGCACAGAGTCATTGCAAGATTCCCGGGAACTTCCCTGAAGCAGCAGCTGCTGTGGCAATCGCACAGGCACAGGGAATTGGTGCACAGAAGCATTGGGCTGGGAAGTCGTATGGTAAAGAGGTGGGATGTTATTGCTGGCCTCACTGCGATAGTCACTATCTCGGTCATCAACGGCACTATCAGGATCTTCAAAAGCTGTGGAATAAGCAAAATCAGTCAAAGCACCCCAGCTTTATTTAGTTCTTCAGAATTTTTTTCTGCTTCTAACTTAGGTAGCCACAAGCCTGGACCTTGAGAACAAGAACAAGCTGAGCTGCACATGAGCCCAGTGACCTCAAGTCATGCAAAAAACTGTCTCAATATCCACAAGTCTCTCTCCTTATCAAATGAGATAAGACACTTGGTTTAATTTTAGTGCTGATTCTTAGAGGAGTTCCAAGTTGCATTTTCCCAATGCAGAATTCTCTGGAATTCTGCTTCTCTAAGCTATCATAACCCTGGTAAAAATCTGCTTTTAAATGTCTTAACTAGATTCTGGCCCTGTACTATTATCAAAATGGGGCAAAAGGGGAAGAAACAGTTTTTCTATCTCTTAGAAAAGAGAAATTTTTGTTTAAAGTTAGCATGGTGTTTTCAGACTTTAAAAACACATGGTTGAATCAAATAAGCAGGTCCACCATCAGAAGCTGATCCAAGAAATCAGGAAGGTCAAAGCCAAGACTTAGAAGTCAAGTTAAAAGTTCTAGATGCAGCTGAGAACAGCAGCAGTCTTACTGTCTTGCTGCAACATTGGGTTTTTCTAATAATTTCTGCCGAGCACCCACACCCTGGGCTCAGAATTCCCATCCCAAGCCTGGGCTGAAGAAGAGGAAAACACGTGCACTGTCAATGGGGTCTTACTGACAATGCAGCCTAATTTATCTAACAGCAGTGACTACAATTTCATAGAATTATTTCTGCTTTTCAGGCCAGCACCTGACTAGCTACAGTTTTTTCTTGATGTTAGCTAAAATGACCACAGTTACAAATCCTGCTCCAAGCAAAAGTAAAAATATGCAATACTGTGCTTGGAAAGGGAGTTCAACCTAATAGTGTGTTGTAGTTTATTTTATATAGAAGCCATTTCTGACACCATATCCATATGTGTATAATTAATAAGGTCCCATATGTTCTTTCTTGCCAAGTTTCTATTAGGCTCACAGTAAGGAAAAGGAACATTCACCATCCAAAATGGAGATGCTTTTAGCAGATGATGGACTCCTCATATTAGGAATTTAAAAAAAATCTTGGTAGCAATGTGGACAGTGGAAGCCTCCTAATGACCATAAATTAGGCTTTTACAAGTAGGAGATAAGAACATATATTGACACAGTGGAAATAGAAAAGAGTTAATGAACCAGAGAAAAAAATCCAGACAGAAATGATAAAACCTGGGGACAAACGGAAGGTAATAGGGAAATGACCCCTTGGCTTCTACATCAGACAACTTGGTAGATAATCCCACTAAAAGAGACAGGGAACATACAACATGTGGGTTCCAGACAACACTTGGGGTTACAGCTGGGAGAGGTAAGAAGATCTTACAAGCTTTTCCCACTTGAGTTTAAGGCAACATGTGAACATGAGAAAAGAAGAGGAGAATGGTCAGAACTCCAGGGGGAAAAAAATCAGTATGAGAAAGAGGCTAAGCTTCAAATGGTCAGGAACAATACCAATCAAACATAGGGGATGCAAAGCATTCTGATTACAAAGCACTCTGATCACATATTAGGAAAGAGAGACTTTGGAGGTACTGATTTTAGACCTTGATGCATGTGCTGTTCTGAAGACTGGAAAGGATCAAGGGACAAAAACCAGTATGCCATTCAGACTTAATTCTTTCTGAACTCACGGAAGGAATAAGTGTGAAGAAGTCAGCGCTGGATTATTCATGCATACAGATGAGGGGGCAGAGGCAACAAAAGAGACAAAGCCAAAAGTCTATTTAAACTCTGGTAGGAGAATATGCTATTAGTTTATAATCCAGAGAACCAAGATTTAGTCTCCAAAGAAGCAGCAGTGATAGACAATCCTATTGCTTATGAGTCCAGGAGAGGGTAGCTCAGCCAGAGGTAGGAGCCCAGGATCCAGAGCCAGAAACTACCTGGATAGACCCTTAGTTTCTCACTGCATCTGACCTACTACTCCTTAATAATGCTCTGCTTTATTCTGTTAAGCTAAGGGGAGGAATATTCCAAAACATTCCTAAAGGCTGACACATTTCCACACTGAAGGAATAAAGGGCAAATACTAAGAAATAAAGCGTCGGGACTTCCCTGGTGGTGCAGTGGTTGAGAATACGCCTGCTAATGCACAGGACATGGGTTTGAGCCCTGGTCCGGGAAGGTCCCACAAGCCTCAGAGCAACTAAGCCCGTGCACCACAACTACTGAGCCTGCGCTCTAGAGCCCGCGAACCACAACTACTGAGCCTGTGTGCCACAACTGCTGAAGCCTGCACACCTAGAGCCCGTGCTCCACAACAAGAGAAGCCACCGCAATGAGGGCTGCGCACTGCAGCGAAGAAGCTCCCGCTTGCCGCAGCTAGAGAAAGCCCACGTGCAGCAACGAAGACCCAACGCAGCCAAAAATAAATAAACAAAAATAAATAAATTTATTTTTAAAAAAAGAAACAAAGTGTCTGTGGAAACAAGAGGCCAGGAGTAGAAGAAAAGAGAGTATGAAAAGTAGGAGGGGACAGGAAAAAGGAAATACAAGGAAGTGAGCTGAGACAAAGGACAGGAGCAGAAAAAGGGTAGGTCAAGGGCAACAGCCAGCTTTTCTCCCCCTATACCATCTCTAGTTTCCTTATAAAGTAAATCTCCTAGCACCACCAAAGCTGATTAGAAACTAAAGAGGCAAATTAAGGAAAAGCCTTGAATGAAAGAATTGTACTTTCAGTGTAGCAGCGACAATCTCTTACTGGCTCTATACTCTACCCCACAGTAGTATTTCACCTAGAATGGAAAACTTCTGGCTTCACTGAGAAAGAGAGACTGAGAACAGGCTTGGTTACTCAGCTTAAGGCGGACTTGTGAGCTAGTTTGAGGGCAAAATTTGAAAAGTCCCTTGAAATTAAAAGGCTGGGAAATTTTACTCATTCAAATATTTATTGAGTGCCTACCAATGAAGGCTAAACAACACAGAAGACTCAGCGTATAGAGTCAGTCTAACAGGAGAGAGAAAATATGGATACAAATACAAGGACGTATCTATCATGAGAATAGTACTAACCAAATGCTGTATGAGTTGACGGTTAGGTCATTTCCTGTTAGGGTGAACAGGGAAATCATTATGGAAGATATGACTCTGAAAGACTGGAGGGTTTTCAATAGGTGAAGATGGGGGGCGGGGGAATGCCTTCTAGAATCTGGACAAAAGCAATGGCATGAGTAAAGGCCTGATGGTGGAAAGGCTATATATATATTGGCAAAACATTTTGTAGCTCATTTAGCAGGTACATAAAAGGACATGGAAGGGAATGAGAGAAAAAAAACCTGGGAGAGTAGGATGGGGAAAGTAATTTAATCTGGGGCAAACATGGGCCCCAGGCAGAAAGCAGGCACTCAAACAAAACAGAATGAAATACTGAACAACAAGGCTCTCTAGTATGTGGTGCTCCTGGATTAAGTCCCCATCTTTAAATCCAGAATACAGGGAGAATTTTATCAGAGAAGGAAAGAGAATTCAAACCTTTTTTTTTTTTTCATGGCTTACTTTTTTCTATTTGAAAACCTTAAGTTATCTGAGCTCTCTTAGGCTGCCTTTGAGTAGTTTTCTGGTGCAAATACCCAGGATTCAGATGATAGAAAGTACATACCCCATGAGAAATTCTAGTGACAGGACAAAATTTGGCCTCTTTTAGCATCTATTGGATACCTAATCATTGGGACTCAATCAACCCACCCACCTCCCCTGTCAGATACGTAACACAGCCAGTAATGTCAGCCTAGGGCTGTGAATCTTGTTGGAAAGAACTAGATGCTCACTCTCTAAGCTCAAAGTTGAACAAAGTTGGGCTTCAGCCTAGCTGGACTGCTCCAAGGAAAGTCAAAACATATCCTCAGCCTCTTGTTCACATCACAAAACCAATGACCTCTCCTAGAATGAACCTTCTCCTTCGAGTCACTGCACTCCTTAGCTAAGAGACCAAAGGAGAGAGTTTCCTCCAAAAGGTGGCTGATGGTACTACTTGTCTCTGGGGAAGAAAAATCAGGATATCCTGTCAGGATTATAACTGAAACTTTGGTTTGAAATGAAATTTCTCTCTCTCTTTCTCTTTCTCTCTCTCTCTCTCTCTCTCACACACACACACACACACACGCACACGCACACACACACACACACACACACAGAGTCTTCAGGAAACCAGCCTGAAAAGATATAACTTTCCACTGCAGATAACTGTCTCCTGAGATTCAAGTAGGGGAAGATGAGGGAATGGAATTATATATGCTTATATGCATGAATATCCAGCTTCATAGTCAGAGGGAGTATGTTAAAGGGTATGATCAAGAAAATTATAAGGTATTCAAATTCTTACGTACTCTGTTGGTCTCCCCAGCCCAAATAGGTCCAGTGACCTAAGAAAACCGCAAGTGGTAGCAAAGAAGAAGAGTGATAGAGACAATTTTAGGACAAATTCAAAGAACATTTTCCATCCCACCAATTATTATATACCTTACCTTACTTGAGCCTACCCTACTTGTATTCCATTTATTTTTCATAACATGTAGAGGGCATCTGCCTTCTACCAAGCATAAGACAAATCTACAAAGTACTCTTGCTCTCTGCAATTCACTATATAGAGAATAACAAAAAACTACTGCTTCCAGGGACTTCCCTGGCAGTCCAGTGGTTAAGACTCTGCACTTCCAATGCACGGGGCACGGATTCGATCCCTGGTTGGGGAACTAAGATCCCACATGGTGCACAGCACAGCCAAAAAATTAAAAAATAAATTAAAAAAAAACCATACTGCTTCCATACTCTTTTAAACCTCCTTCTGGCTGAGGTCTCTCTTAGGACAACATCACTGAGGAGCTAATATACCGTTCCATATTCAAAATGAGAAAAATTTAATCAGCTTCTAAGAAACCTTTCCTTATCTCTATGTTCACCAAACCTGATCTACTACAGTATATCTATGAGAAGATCAGACCAGGTTACAGTTGGAAAGTGAGTGATTCCCTTACCCAAGAGCGATGACATCCAATTTTGCTGCTCTCTATTGAAAGTTAAAAGGCCAAAGAATGGGCTTCCCTGGTGGCGCAGTGGTTAAGAATCCGCCTGCTTGGGGGCTTCCCTGGTGGCGCAGTGGTTGCGCGTCCGCCTGCCGATGCAGGAGAACCAGGTTCGTGCCTCGGTCTGGGAGGATCCCACATGCCGCGGAGCGGCTGGGCCCGTGAGCCATGGCCGCGGAGCCTGTGCTCCGCGACGGGAGAGGCCACAACAGAGGGAGG
>NC_041222.1:29378311-29388163 GCF_002837175.3 Physeter macrocephalus
CGGGAGAGGCCACAACAGAGGGAGGCCCGCATACCCCAAAAAAAAAAAAAAAAAAAAAAAAAAAAGAATCCGCCTGCTAATGCAGGGGACACACGTTCAAGCCCTGGTCCAGTAAGATCCCACATGCCACGGAGCAACTAAGCCCATGCACCACAACGATTGAGCCTGCGCTCTAGAGCCCACGAGCCACAACTACTGAAGCCTGAGCACCTAGAGGCCGTGCTCCTCAACAAGAGAAGCCACTGCCATGAGAAGCCCGCGCACCACAACTAAGAGTAGCCCCTGCTCTCTGCAACCAGAGAAAGCTTGCGCACAGCAACGAAGACCCAATGCAGCCAAAAATTAATTAATTAATTAATTTTTAAAAAGAATCAAAAAATTAAATTTAATTTAAAAATTTTAAAAAAAGCCAAAGAATGGTATTAATCTCTAGTTTTCCAATATGTAATAAAACACTGTGGCGGGGACTTCCCTGGTGGCGCAGTGGTTAAGAATCTGCCTGCCAATGCAGGGCATACGGGTTCGAGCCCTGGTCCGGGAAGATCTCACATGCCATGGAGCAACTAAGCCCGTGCGCCACAACTACTGAGCTTGTGCTCTCAAGCCCGCAAGCCACAACTACTGAGCCCACGTGCCACAACTACTGAAGCTCATGCACCTAGAGCCTGTGCTCTGCAACAAGAGAAGCCACCACAATGAGAGAAGCCCGCACACGATAACAAAGAATAGCCCCTGCTCAATGCAACCAGAGAAAGCCCACAGGCAGCAAAGAAGACACAATGCAGCCAAAAAAAGAAAAAAACCACTGTAGCCTGTTGGGCGCTCAGAGATAGCCACTTTTTTCTGAATTGCCCATAAATTTTTAAATAAAATCCATTAGGGGCTTCCCTGGTGGCGCAGTGGTTGCGCGTCCGCCTGCCGATGCAGGGGAACTGGGTTCGCGCCCCGGTCTGGGAGGATCCCCCGTGCCGCGGAGCGGCTGGGCCCGTGAGCCATGGCCGCTGAGCCTGCGCGTCCGGAGCCTGTGCTCCGCAACGGGAGAGGCCACGGCAGAGGGAGGCCCGCATACCACACACACAAAAAATAATAAATAAATAAATAAAAAATAAAAAAATAAAATAAAATAAAATCCATTAAAACACAGAAGCTTTGACAGAAGAAAACAGAAAACAATTCCTACTCATTTTTCAAGATTAAAAACTTCAATATTAATTAAATTTAAATCCTATCCCACAGCCGAACTGAATTTGAGGCAACTAATGTGACAAGGAAATCACTAAAATGGGCTTTTATCCCAAGAAACAAGGAATAATGTGGCTTCATAGTTAAGAATATGGATACAGAAATCAAAGCTAAGTTCTTCTGGCTCTGCCATGTACTAGCTATAAGATCTTGAAAAGGTTATTATAGATGTTTCCTCATCTGTAATTTGAGAATGATAATAATATGAGTCTCACTGGTTTCTATAAGGATTACAAGAGAAAATCCATGTAAAGTACTTAGCACTGGTCCCCAGAAAATAGTAAGCAATTTGCATTTCTTGTTGTTTTGTCATGTTGCCAGATTTTTGCTTGCCTTATAGGTTCCTAACAAATAGGTAGCAGGAAGATCAGCACACTCCAACAGTTGTAATGTCAGCTGAGGGATCAACAACGTCTGGGTTAAAAAGTCCTCAGAGTTCTGAAGGTGCAGCTACCTTAATTAAATGTTTGCCATAAGACGCAAAATTCTGGAAGCAGTGAATGATGCCAACACAGGCTAGTTTCACTACCTGAGTTAACTCCCAATCCTGGGGAAATGGGATTACAAATCAGTCACAGGCTGTTTAACTACACAGGGAGAGTTTTCTTCCGATGTACTTACCTTTTTCCTACCACCTATGTCTCTTTCTTCTCATGTTAGTTTAGTGTGCAATTTTTAAATTTTTAATAATTTATTTAACTTTCTAACCATGGAGTGGAGGATAAAAATTCTCCTAGGCTATAGTGCAGTTGCCATAGCAACCACGAGAGGGTAATTACCTTGTTTCTTTTTAAAAGAAAACTGAAAAATAATCACATAGAACTTCAAAATACACCTATCAAGTTAGATGGCTTCAGGCAAGTGACAATGCCGCGTCTCACTGAAACTCTGGGCCCAAAGAGCGCTCTCTTTGCATTACACATCCTCATTCTTGAACGCCCAACAGCACTGCATAGCAGTTTCTTGTACACAGTAGGTGTTCAATAAATATCTCTTGTATGAATAAATTAAACGAATAATCTGATCCCATCTACTGGGTCCATCCCTAAACCATGAAAATAACAAGAGTTATTCTCTCTAACTAGTTCCCTATTCTCACTTCAGCCTGGTACCACTGTAAGAGAAATAACACCAGTTTAATTAAGCCAAGTTTCCTTCCTCACCCCAAAAAAGCACTAAAACATCTCACTAGTCAGTAGAACAATTACTGTGGATAGTTAGGTTTTGCTAGGCATAAGAACCAAGAAAAGGAGGGCGGAAATGTTCCAGGAAAAGAAATTAAACATTCAAAGGCGCATTCAGTGAACTGAAAATAGTTCCAGCGTATCTGAATGAGAAGCTGCAGGGTTATGGAAGAACCTGATCAAAGTGAGTCTTAAGTATACGTATGTTTAGAAATTTAGTAATGTTAGGAGTTTGTAATTATCTGGAGGATAATACAGAGCTATCACAGCTTTTAAGCAGGGGAGAGGCAGGACCAGATTTGTCATTTTAGAAAGAGAATGGTGGTACAGTGTGGTCACTGGTTGGTACAGTAGGTAGACTGAAGACGTGTCAGGGAGGCTAGTAAGAGGCTATTGCACTGACCTAATGATGGTTTGAACTAGGGAAGTAGCAGAGGGAGCAGAGAAAAGTAGATACATTCATAAGATACGCTGGAGGTAAAGTCAATAGGGTTTGATAAGTAACTGAATGTGGAAAGTGAGGAAAATAAAGCCTAGATAATATTGCCCAGGTTTTTAGCTTGAGCTACTGGGTGGATATGACATCATTCATTACAAGAAATACAAAAGAGGGGAAGGTTGAAAGAGGTGATGATGAATTTAATCTTAGATGTATTTATCGGCTTTGTGGTATCTATGAGACATCTCAAATGACTATGTCTGCTAGACAGCTGGATATATGAGTAAAGAGATGTGAAGCAGAAGATTTGGATGTTTTCAGAACACAAGCTCCCATGAAGACAGAAATTTTTCTTCTTTGTTCCTTGCTATATCCTTAGTGCCTAAACAGTGCCTGGTACAAAGCAGAATCTCAACAAATATTTGTAACTGAATAGATAAAAATTAAATAAAAACAATGAGGTAGAGAGTATAGGATAAGAAAAAGACTGTATATAGGAGAAGGGGGGAAGCTATAGAACAGCCACATTTAAAAAGCAGACAGGGCTTCCCTGGTGGCGCAGTGGTTGAGAGTCCGCCTGCCGATACAGGGGACGCGGGTTCGTGCCCTGTCCCGGGAAGATCCCACATGCCGCGGAGCGGCTGGGCCCGTAAGCCATGGCCGCTGAGCTTGCGCGTCTGGAGCCTGTGCTCCGCAACGGGAGAAGCCGCAACAGTGAGAGGCCCGCGTACCGAAAAAAAAAAAAAAAAAAAAAAAAAAAAAAAAAAAAAAAAAAGGAAGAGTCCACAAAGGAGCCTTCGAAGAAGCTGGAGAGGAAGAAAACCATGGCATTGTGGTCCCTGAAGTCAGGAAAACAAGGTTTCAAGGAAGGAGTGAATGGTTAACAAGTAGCAGTGCTACAGAGCTGTCAAAATAAAACTGAGAAAGTCCTACTGAATTTAGAAACAAAAAAGTTACTCATCATTTTTATGACAAATTTTAATGAATGAAAGCTAGAGCATAGTCTGTTCAGAAGCAAATGGAAGCACACGAAGTGGAAAAAGGAGACATCAAGACATTCTACAATTCATGCAGTAAAACGTTCAACATAAGCAAGGTGGGGGGTATTGCTTATCACGGGACATCAAAAAGGTAGTAAGCAGAGAAAAGACACTGGCCAAAAGAGCTGCAGAAAAACCTCCAAGTATATTAAGAGCGTATTAGAAAACCAGTAACATTCTCAAACTGGGCATTCACACATGTCAAATGAGTGTCAAACTGACAATTTTAATGAACAGGCTAATGTTTCCCACCTCCCTGGAGCTTCAAACCTCTTCAAGCTCACATACTTAACAAATGAATAACCAATTACCCTCTAGCTCAGTGTCACCTGATGCTAAGAGAAAGGCTGTCTAGAAAACTAGAGCCTCTACTGGCAATGACATTTTATTTACAATATTATGAGCTCTTTTCAGATATATTAGCATACCAAGTATACGACAAGTCCAAAACCACGGAACTCTGGACACTTCAAAACTAACACTTCAGGGCTTACCTGGTGGCACAGTGGTTGAGAGTCCACCTGCCAATGCAGGGGACACGGGTTCGTGCCCCGGTCCAGGAGGACCCCACATGCCGTGGAGCGGCTGGGCCCGTGAGCCATGGCCACTGGGCCTGAGCATCCGGATCCTGTGCTCCGCAACGGGAGAGGCCACAACAGTGAGAGGCCCGTGTACCACAAAAAAAACAAAAACCAAAAAACAAAAAAAAAAACAAAAAAAACCCTAACACTTCAAAACTATTCCTAAAATTCCTTTCTACTTTATCTCCCATGTGCAATCTGTCAACAAGCTTAGTAATTAAGTCCATTTAAGTCTCCTTCCTACTGTCTCTTCCTCATAGGTTTTACTCTCCTTATCAAAGAACTTATTACCTCATGCCTGAATTATTACAGATTTTTGATTGGACTTAAAACCTTCTAATCTCTGTCCCATTCAATCTACTTAGCAGACTGCAACAAGACGAATTTTCCTAAATCCAACTTCTAATCACATCATTACCCTTTTAAAAACGTACAACTCTTTATAAAAGAGTATGTTTATCTCCCTGGCTTTCAAACCCCTCTATAATCTAATATCAAATAAATATCAAACTTCACTGTTAACCAGTCCCGCAAAACAAAGTTTTTGTTATGACAAACAGATTGTCATAGTTCCTATGCTTGCCATACTCAGGAGATGGAGAGACGAATGAGCCCAATTTCTCCTATCTGTCCCCCAACTTCTGAAGCTGGAATATCCTTCACTTCTATTCCTTCTTGGTGTAATGGAAATGGTTTGAGCTTTGTAACCAAATAAACCTAAATTCAAAGCCATCTCTTACTAGCTGTGTAACCTTAGGCTGCTTAACTTCTCTACACTTCTCTTCGTCATCTATAAAGAGTGAAGAGTAATACTACTTACCTCTCAGATTTGCATAAGTATTGAAAAATCACATATATAGAATTTAATTACCATGTGCTAGACAAATGGTAATTACTCAATAAATATTCCCTATCCTCCCTTATATAATTGGAATTCATTCTTAAGTTCCACTTAAACAACTCTCCTTAAACAATGCACGACGACTCTAGTACAGTGTCTCTATTAAAACCATCTGTCTATTTCTTAAAAAGTTAAACATACACCAACCCATATGATCCAGCCATTCCACTCCTAGGTATTTAACCAAGAGAAGTGAAAACACATGATCATGTGAATGTTCATATTAATTATAATAACTGGAAAAAACCCAAATGCCTATCAGCAAGTGAATGGATAAACACAACGTGGTATACCCATATAATAGAACACTACTCAATAAAACGAAACAAATTACTGATACACTCAACAAAATGGAAGAATCTCAAATCCTTCTGCTGAGAGAAGGAAGCTAGACACAAAGGACTGCATGCTATATGTTTCTATTTTATATAAAACTCTAGGAAACCAAATTTAATCTATAGTGATAGAAAGCCTATCAGTGGTTGCCTGAAGCCAGGGGTTGGAAGAAGGATGAATTGCAAAGAGCATAAGGAAATGTTTAGAGATAATGGAAATGTTCTGTATTTTGATCATGGTGGTAGTTTCACTGGTATATACATCTATCAAAACCAATCAAAATGTACACTTCAAATGGGTGAATCTTTTGCATGTACATTATATCTCAACAAAGTTGATTTTTTAAAAACACCTGCCTTAGAATTTGATTCATTTTATTGCTTGCCTTAGTCCTATGCATCCCATCCCTAGCCTAGGTTGTAAGTTCCCTGAGTGTAAGATCCAATCTTATACTCCCTTTATGGTCCTTCTAATGCTCGGCACAGAAATCCTATACTGAAGGAGTTAACAACTGAATAAAAGCAGGTTCTTCGTAATCTTAGAAAGCAATGTCTTTAAATTTTAAGAAGAATTACTTGAGCCTCTTGTTTAAAATGCAGATTCCTAGACCATACTCCCATAGATTCTAATTCAAAATGCCTGGAGTGGCTTGGGCATCTACATTTGTTGTTGTTGTATCTGCCTTTTCAATAAGCAACTAATGCCAAATGATTCTCAAATTACATTTTGAAAAACACAGCTACAGGATTTGCTATATGAAAAAAGCCAGTCTCTCAGACAGAAGCACAGTGCTCCTGCACTGATGGAAAGAGGAGACAGCCAGATGAGCTATCCTACTGAGCTTGGAGACCAGCTCACTGCGATCATACAGGGAAACAAAACAATTCTAGCAGGTCCAGGACCCCATTAAAAATGAATCCTTTTTTCAGTAAGGCAAAGGTTCTGCACTTATTCCTGTTGACTAGGCTACAGCAACACAGGCTTCTTCTGCCTGTTTCATCCTGTTTCTAGTGGAAAACGTAAGAAATCAGAAGTAGTCACATTAAAAAAATAAGGTCCATAAGTATCAAACAAAACACCCCCAAACAACTATTACATCACCAATTAATAGTCCAGTGATGGTCAATTTTTCTATGACAATGAAATGACAGGATATTTGAGCCCTAGACTTGAAGTGAACAGTCATCTGTCTACAATAGCAGTGACAGGACTCACCTATCAATTACTAAATTGTAGTAATTACCAGGTAGCTCACAAAGGACAATAAATTCAAACATTAGAAATTATTCCCTTCCTTTTTCGAAACAGTAGATTTCTTTCCACGGAAAACAGTAAAGAACCTATAATTAAGAAAAGTACTTCAAACCTGATATAGGGGAGTAACAAAGAAACTATTGACCAAACTTCCTTGTGAATATAGATATAAAAATCCAAAATAAAATACAAGCAAATCAAACATAGCATTATATCAAAAGAATACTTTAAAAAAATACTTTTACCATAATCAAGTAAATTAAAGGAAAGCAAAATGATTTATTAATAGAAATTGATTAATGCATTCATCGCTGTTTGTAAGTCAAAGGAAAATACCCATGAATAACTAGGTAAGTACTATTAAGGCATTTTGAAATGTTCAACATCCATTCATTTTTAATATGAAAGCTCTACTGAGGTATAAAATGCAGAAAAGTACACAAATGATAAGTGTACTGCTCAATGAACATGTGAACACACTCAAGTAACCAGCATGCAGATCAAGAAACAGTATTACAGCACCCCCAGCAGACCTCTTGCTACCCTTTTTCAGCCAACTTGTTACTTCCCTCACTTCCTCCAAGTCTTCACTCAAGTCATCTCATGTATACTAACCACCTTATTTAAAATTATAATTCAATTTCAGTTCTAGCATTCCCAATTGCTTTTCACCATCTACTCTTTTATTGGTCCACCCTAACATCCTGTATAATTATTATGTTTATTGTCTACCTCCTGCCACCCAGGATCTTTGTCTTTTTGCTTCCTGATATATCCTAAGCACCTAAAACAAAAGCTGGAATGTGCCCAAAATTCTCTGTAGAAGAAAAGGACTCTGATACAGGGACACAGGGAGGGGAGGGTGAAAGGGGAGTATGGCTGGATGTGAGAAAAGGAGTATCAACACCAGGAATATAAACAGGTACAATCTTTCTAGTGTATAATTTGGCAATATCTAACAAAATTTTAAATGTGCATATTCCTTAACTCAGTAATTCCACTTAACAGAAATGCATTAATTCACCTAATTTTACTGAGCAAAGTTACTGGGGATACACAGATAAGCATTTTCCCTACTCATGAAATTTATGGTCTAGAGAAGAAAATAAATATTAATCAAATAATCATACATACCGAGTAAGTGATGTAGGAAAGGTAAATACATAGAGGTAATAAAAGAATATATAATATGGGAGGGGGGATCCATTTGTACATTTACAAAATCGAGGAAGTTATTATCATAAAGTCGGAATAGTAGTTATTTTTACAGAGGAGGAGACTGATTGGGAAGAGGCATGTAGAGGGCTTTCTGGGGTGCTTGGCAAAGGTCTATTTTTTGCCTTATATTAATTCATTAAAATAAACATTTGTTTTATGAGGTTTATATATATATATATATATATTCATTCTACAATTAGATTTTTTTAATGCATCAAGCAAACTGCTCACATCACTACAACCACCACCATCTGATTGCTTCATTCTCCTGCATAATGTCTTCAACGGTTCCCCATTGTCTTCAAGATAAAATACAAATAGCTTGCTATGGCACTCAAACCCTTCCAGACATGAGCACTCTGTGCCTCTCTAGCCTCATCTCTAACCCCTTCCCCACTCTTATCTCCTGCCTTCAAGCCATCCAGAATTTAACATACTTAAGTGATGCTTTTTCATCTTAGTGTCCTAGTACCATAAACTCTTTTCCCCTTTCCTTGACTGACTCCGACTCATCTTTTAAAGCTCAGTTTATTTTGGAGTTTTGCAGGGAGGGGAGAATGGATAGGTAGAGCACAGGAGAATTCTAGGTTAATGAAACTATTCTGTATGATACTATTGGGATGGATATGTGTCATTAAGTATTCATCAAAATCTATACAATATGAAGGGATGTAATGCACAACATGATAAATATAATTAACACCACTGTATGTTATATATGAAAGTTGTTAAGAGTAAATCCTAAGTTCTCGTCACAAAAATTTTTTTTTTATTTTGTATTTACACAAAATGATGGACATTCATGAAACTTATTGTGATAATCATTTCAGGATGTATGTAAGTCAAATCATTACACTGTACACCTTAAACTTATACAGTGATGTATGTCAATTATATCTTAACAAAACTGGAAGAAAAAAAGAGAAAAACCCCATAGAATGTATAACACAAAGAGTGAACCATAATGAAACATATGGACTTTGATTTTAAACTTTTTTTTTTCAATTTAGATATCATTTTCTCTAGGAAGCTATTCCTAACCATCCCAAATTTGGATTAAGTTTTCTTCCTCTATACTCCTCTACCATTTACTTATCACACGGTACTAGCTACATGTTTCTTCCTCTCTGGATTTGAGCTCCTTAAGATCAAGGACTTTTAATCTCTATACCCCCAGTGCCTAGCATGATTCTTGGCATGAGGAAGAGGTGTCCAATAACTGCTTGTGTAATGAACAAGTTTATCAATTGTTGATGTCTACCATAATTCTGCCAATCATGTTTTATCAATCAAATTCATTTCTTACCACTTTGTACCAATAAAATCTATAATAAGAAGCCATAAGATGACCATGCTTTTATGGGAATAACAGTCACTTATCTGTATATCTATATATCTATATCTATATATCTATATATAGATATATATATATACAACATACACTATGCCCAGATTAGGTACTTAAATGTTGTAATCAAATAAAAATTTGATATATTAACCTGACATTTTAAACATGCATAATTGTGTAACATAGTAATTGAACAGAAATGATAATGAGTTGATGTAATGACTGCAATTAGCCACATCAAATTCTTTCTGGGGGCTTCCCTGGTGGCGCAGTGGTTGAGAGTCCGCCTGCCGATGCAGGAGACATGGG
>NC_041222.1:29388173-29408115 GCF_002837175.3 Physeter macrocephalus
TGGGCCCGTGAGCCATGGCCGCTGAGCCTGCGCGTCCGGAACCTGTGCTCCGCAATGGGAGAGGCCACAACAGTGAGAGGCCCACGTACCGCAAAAAAAAAAAAAAAAAAAAAAATTCTTTCTGGAAGATGGCAGGATAGAAATAAATAAATAAGTGAGTCAGAAGACTACAATTAACATTATTTTTAACAGCCAAACCATATTGTTATAGTCTCTCTTTTCTTTGTTAGTTTGCCAGCACCTATAATTAGCATCAGTATCAACTGCTCCCACCAATACCACATGTACAATGTATAACTCATCACTCACTCTTACTGACAGAAGTCCTAGACCCACTGCACTGCCCTACTACTAAAATAAGACTCTCTACACTCTAAGGAGGCCGTAACTAGTATATTTTCCTGTCTGAGAGTCCGAGTCCTGGACGAGACATACCAGAAGATGTGGATTAATACTTTACTCCCACTACCCAGGAAAGAGTAGTTCCAGCCAGGAAGAGGTTCCTTGGCCAGGAGTGAGAGAGTGGAGTGGATTACCTTTTGAATTCTCCTTTCATACTTTTCATTTATCCTACTATGAATATCTTTCTTTTCAATCGGTACATTCTGATTAGCTTCTTCAAAAGTCATTTCTAAACTCATCTCTCTGGAAAGCCTTCCTGAACAAACTACATGCCATTCTTAACCATTTGCTTCTTTGCCTCCTTAACACTTTCCTATTTCCAAGGTATTACTACTGAAAACAAACTCAAAGGAATTGCCCAAAATTTTAAAATATAAGCAGAAACACAAGTTGATAAACCAGAGAAGGAAATTTGAACAGGACACCAAACAAAGAGGGGGGCCCAGTTATCAAGAGCCAAAATAGGAAGTCAGGAAATAAAAGGCCCAAGACGGTAGAGGAAGAAAAGACAGGATAAGCAGGCAAGCAGGAAGGAGATTCTGAGTGAATCACGGCACAGGAACAGTTGCTTGTGGCTCTCTGCAACAAGATTAGTAGGAAGGCTGGCTATAACTAAAGGCCAGGGAGGAGAAAGCACTCTCATACTTTGCTAGTGGGGGTGAAAATAGTACAGACTTCTAGAGAGGACAATTTTGTAGTATCTTCCAAAATGTTAAATGCATTTTTAAATGTAAAATGCTTTGACCCAGTAATCTCACTACTAGCTATTCATCCAATATGTATACATGTATGAAATCATATATGTGAAATGATATCAACTGCAAGCACTGTACCAGCATATATTGGAAGCAACTTAAATGTCTGTTAATAGCAATTCCAATCCTAAGTATATACCCAATAGAATTGAAAACAGGCATTCAAACAAATACTTGCACATAAATGTTCACAGCAGCACTATTCACAATATCCAAAAGTTGGGGTAAAAAACAAATGTCCATCAACTATGAATGGACAAACAAAAGGAGGTATATCCATACAATGGAATATTCAGTCATTAAAGGAATAAAGAACTGATATGTGCTACAATTTGGAAGAATCTTAAAGACATGCTAACTGAAGAAGCCAGTCACAAAAGGTCACGTACTTATGATTCCATTTACATAAAATATCCAGAATAGGTAAATCCATAGAGACAGAAAGTAGATTAGTGATTGCCCAGGACATGGCATTAAGCAGGAACCAGGAGTGACTGCTTAAAGCCCACAGGGCTCCTTTAGGGGTGATGAAAACGTTCTGGATTCACATAGAGGTGAGAGCCCCACAGCGTTTAGAATGTAATAAATGTCACTGAATTATACACTTTAAAATGGTTAATATTATGTGAATGAATTTCATCTTGATTTCTAAAATGTCCATGTTAATAGGGACTGGATCCCTACATGTAGTATATATCATACATTGTTAAGTGAAAAAAAGCAAGGCATGTAACACGGTGTAAAGCATACTACCATTTGTGAGGGTGGTAAGTATATGTAGATACTTACGTATATATACAGTAAATGGCAATAGTGGTTGCTTCCGGGCAGAAACTGAATGGCTAAAGGATAGGGCAGTGAAAAAAAACTGTGCCTCATAGCATGCACTGTATCTTTTGATATAAAAATGAACCTTATGCATGTGGTTCTTTGGAAAAAATAATAATAAAGTGGGGCAGGAGGAATTAGCCCTAGGTTTGAGGTAATCAAGAATCAGTTCTCTAGGGAACACCAGAATGATTAGGATGCTTTAACAAAAGTCAGAATAGGAGACTCAGATAAAAGTGGTAAATAGTGGAAGAAAAATGGCAAAGAATGAATATGAACTAGACCTCTGTCTTCTGGGATCTGAGAAATGAGAAGGGGTAAAGAGGTAAGTGATGAGGTGGGAGAATCTGCAGGATAGAGGCCAGGTGGCCATGCAATCCTACTTTCCTTCAGGGCATGTAGTCCTTGGTAAATAAGCGAAAGTAATCAGTGACATAAAGCTTGCTCTTCTGCTTCCACTGTTCACAGAAATAGGTCTTTAGTCATAGCCACAAAAATTTTAAGTGGCACAAAACTTTCAATCCTACAGCAGATTTAAAAGGAGAGAGGATGCTATGTGACAAGGACACTAGGTATCTGAAATAAAAGGCTCCCAAGAGTGAATCTGCCAAACTGGGCCAGCCGTGAATATCTTCACTCTTTGAAGAAAACTGTGTACAGCAGAGGGACTTAGTTCCTTCTGCAGATTTTTGTATTCACAAGTACAAGTACAACTTTGACATCACTCTACTCCCTCCAAGCCAACATGCTCAGCATATAATTTGGCATTTTTAAAATCCTTTCCCCATACTTTTCATTTATCCTACTACGAACAAGCTTTCCTTTCAATCAGTACATCTCAATTAGCTCCTTAAAAGTCATCTCTAAACTCATCTCCTTGGAAAGCCTTTTTGAACAAACTTATGCCATTCTTTACTATTTGCTTATTCCGTGCCACCTCAGCACTATATATACTCTCTCTTTCCAGGTTATTACTATGCACTCACTGAAGGTCATTAGTTAAATAACATTCAAGGTGCTGCATTTGTGTATTTGTCCTCTTCTCACCTGTGTCTAGTTTATGAGCCAGGTCTCCGGATTTTTTGCATCCTCCCATTAATTCTTCCTTGAACCCCACAAATATACTCTCTGGTCTATGTATCTACTCAGTAAGAACAAGAATACTCCAAGAAAATAGAGAAACCTTTAGGAAGGAAGAAACAAAAAGATGTGATGGATAAACTTGTACTTAGGAGCTTTGGACTTCTTTTCTGTAAAGCTTGTCTGGAGTCTCAAAGCTTCACAAGAGAAATTAAGGAAAATATGACAATTCTCTTTCTGTCTGGCATCTGCTAAAAAGTCTTCATTTCTACTAAGGATAAACATGAGCACTCTCATGCTTATAAATTACCTTACAATATAGCTGACAAAGCTTTAGCTATTGTCGACCTCACATCTCAGTTACCAGAATATGAGTGTAGCAGCCTTAAATACAGAAGGATCCTAGGAATCTACAAGCTCTGGAGAAAATAAATTTCCAACCCTCCAAAAAAAGAATGCTATCTTCCAGCAAATACTGCAAATTACACTCTTTTTCAATAATAACTGTTTTCCTTTTTTTTCCCCAGAAAGGCCACATTGTTTTTCCCTAAAATCCAGGTAGGATGAAGTGTCTCCGGCACAAACAACCAGGCTTCATTCCCTGGTATCTAACACATCAGAGAGTGAGACTAATAGCGGTGCAGATTCCAAAAGAAACAGAAGACCGTGTCCCTACCTCCTGCAATTCACCAGGCCTGTGGAGGAAAAAAAATCCTGTCACTCGGGGAGCAATGGAAAGTCTAAGAAAGTTTAGAGTACATTACTAAACTCTATTAGAAAATAATGGGTGATGGGCTCATGGGTAGTAGTTCCATTATTATGCTCCAAAACTTATATATATTACATGTATTCTTTCACATATTCAAATAATGCATAATTAAGATTTTAATTTTAAAAAAATTAAAATGTTGGAAGAGTACACACTAAACTGTGAAAAGTAGTTATCTCATAGTAGATTGGACAGGCGGTATTACAGAGAAATTTTTCATTTTCTCTATTATACATTTATGAATCATTTTAAGATTTTTGTAGTGAAAATGTTGTGTTTCTCTTTTCTTAAGTTTAAAATAAAAGGCACTGATTTAGTATGCTGGAAAAAAATTCTTCACAACACCATGCAAAGTGACTACCAAGAATTCAAACTCAGTGAGGAAACTAACACATTCTGTGAAAATAAACTGCAGGAAGTTCTTAACCCAGTTAACAAATGTGTGAAAGTCATTCTAGGAGGGTGAATGAGGACAGAGGAAATATTCCTATTGTATTCAAGGCCAGGATTTCAGGGAAACAGACTTTTGCCCTGGAAAGCAACCCAGAAAGTAAGCCATCTATTTCCCTATGGTTTCAATAAATTCTTAAAACATAGTAAGAATACAAAAGGGTCACTGATCAAGAAGTATTCAAATCTCAAATATAGTAAGCTATGAAAATTTTATTGTAGTAAATGGTACGCAAGACCAATTCAAAGGATGGAAAGAATAATCAAAAGATATCTCTGATGTATATATGTATGTTTAGACAAGTGTAAAACCTCTCAAATGACTCATAAGAAACTGCTAATGACGACTGTGAGGAGAGGGTCCAAACGGCTGGGTACGGGAATGGGAGGGACACCTTATTCTGTATTCCTTTTAACATTAAAGTTTTGGGTACCAGGATACATATTATCTATTCAATAAATGAATTAATTTTAAAATAAAAAGGCAGGGACTTCCCTGGTGGCGCGGTGGTTAAGAATCCGCTTGACAATGCAGGGGACAGGGTTTGATCCCTGGTCCAGGAAGATCCCACATGCCACGGAGCAACTAAGCCCATATGCCACAACTACTGAGCCCGTGCACCTAGAGCCCGCGCTCTGCAACAAGAGAAGCCACCGTGGCATGTACATATATACACTACCAAATGTAAAACCGATAGCTAGTGGGAAGCAGCTGCACAGCACAGGGATATCAGCTCGGTGACTTGTGACCACCTAGAGGGGTGGGATAGGGAGGGTGGGAGGGAGGGAGGGAGACGCAAGAGAGAAGGGATATGGGGATATATGTATATGTATAGCTGATTCACTTTGTTATAAAGCAGAAACTAACACACCATCGTGAAGCAATTATACTCCAATAAAGATGTTAAAAAAAATTAAAAAATTTAAAAAAAAGAGAAGCCACCGCAATGAGAAGCCTGTGCACCTCAAAGAAAAGTAGCCCCCACATGCCACAACTAGAGAAAGCCCACGCGCAGCAACGACGACCCAACACAGACAAAAAATAAATTATAATTAATTAATTAAAAAATAAAAAGGCAGTAGCCAATGTGTTTCTGAACAGCAAAATATTGGGTTGGCCAAAAATTCCTTTGGTTTATAAGTAAAAATAAAAGATAAATTTTTCATTTTCACCAAGAACTTTACTGAACAACATATTCACCCTTTTATTCCACTACCTTCTGCCATTCAGGCAACCTTATAATTCCATCTTCCCAAAATTTTTTATCTTTTTGAGCAAAGTACTGTTCTAGGTGCCTTTTACAATCTTCCAGGGAATTGAAATTTTTTCCATTAAGAGAATTTTGTAAAGACTGAAGTAAATGGAAATCCAAAGGTGCAATGTCTGGTGAATACGGTGGATGAATCAGAAATTCCCAGCCAAGCTGTAACAGTTTTTGCCTAGTCATCAAAGAACCATGTGGTCTTGCGTCATCCTGATGGAAGATTATGTGTTTTCTGTTGACTAGTTCTGGACACTTTTGTCGAGTGCTGCTTTCAGTTGGTCTAATTGGGAGCAGTACCTGCTGAAATTAATTGTTTGGTTTTCCGGAAGGAGCTCATAATAGAAGACTCCCTTCCAACCCCACCATATACACAACATCACCTTCTTTGGATGAAGACCAGCCTTTGGTGTGGTTGGTGGTGGTTCATTTCTCTTGCCCTACAATCTCTTCTGTTCCATATTATTGTACAGTATCCACTTTTCATCACCCATCACAATTTGTTTTAAAAACGGAACGTTTTCATTACATTTAAGTAGAGTTCGCATACGGAAATACGGTCAGGAAGGTTTTTTTCGCTTAACTTACGTAGAACCCAAATATCCAAGCAATTAACATAACCAAGCCGGTGCAAATGATTTTCAACGCTTGATTTGGATATTTTGAGTGTGTCCACTATCTCCCGCGTGGTATAACACCGATTGTTGTCAATTAATGTCTCGATTTGATCGCTATCAACTTCAACTGGTCTACCTGACTATGGTGCACTGTCCAGAGAGAAATCTCAAGCATGAAACTTCGCAAACCACTTTTGGCAGGTTTGATCAGTCACGTCACCTTCTCCATACACTGCACAAATCTTTTTTTTTTAATTTTTTTGCATTTCAGTTGCGTTTTTACCTTTCTTGAAATAATAAAGCATAACATGCCGAAAATGTTTTCTTCCATCTTCAATATTAAAATGGCTACACAAAAATTCACCAATTTTGATGTTTTTTTTTAAATGCACGCTGATATGACAGCTGTCACGATACGATCTAACAAAATTGTTTTGAAAGAAGTTAAAGACAACTAAGCACTACTAGAGCCATCTTATGGAAAAAAACCAAATGAACTTTTTGGCTGACCCAATAGGTCCCATGAGATTTTTGCCATCAAGGGGTTGTACAGTGGAAAGAACATGGACCTTAGAGTCAAATGGAAGTTTTAACCCCAGTTCACCCACTTCCTAGAAATAAGTGATGCAGAAAAAGATAACTGGTTGGGAGATGTGAAAAAAATCTCTCCATGCTGCTCTTCCCAATACCATGTAAAGTGGCTACCAAGAATTCATAACTAACAAGGAAACCAATATATTCTGCAACTTTGAATCACAGCTGACTTGAGAAAGCAGAATTTTAACCTAGAGGGCAATAAACAGAACCCTCAAAATCCATGATATATATTGAAATTCACATTATGACAAAAACGACTGTGAAAGTTATAGAGTTAAAACATTTCTTTTATGAGGTAACACTGAAATGGATAGAGCTAAAGGTCAGCTGGTGTAGGGGCTAAACAGCCCATTTATAAAGCCTTGAACTTATGAATAGCATAAGTATTATATTATGGTTTTGAGGAGTGGATAAATTTGTATTTAAATGCAGGGTGGCAGTGTCCCAGAGGAAACTGAGGTACAGGATTGAGTTTAATAATTTCTCTGGCCTCCCAGGACTATCTGGGGCACCTATACACCAATTTCAGTGCAGGGCATGGTTTAGAAAGCTAATAGAAATCCTAACAACTCAATATCAGAAAAACAAACAACTTGATTTAAAAATGGGCAGACATTTTTCCAAAGAAGACATACAGATGGCCAACAGGCACATGAAAAGATGCTCAACATCACTAATCATCAGGAAAATGCAAATCAAAACCACAGTGAGATACCATCTCACACCTGTCATAATGGCTATTATCAAAAAGATAAGAAACAAGTGTTGGTGAGAATGTGGAGAAAAGAGAACCATCATGCACTGTTGGTGGGAATGTAAATTGGTGTAGTCACCATGGAAAACAGTTCCTAAAAAAATCTAAAAAGAGAACTACCAATGTTCCCCAAAAATCTAAAAATAGAATTACCAAATATCTAACAACTCCACTTCTGGGTATTTATCCAAAGAAAACAAAAACACTAATTCACCATGTTTACAGCAGCATTATTTACAATTGCCAAAATATGGAAGCAACCTAAGTGTCCATTGACAAATGGTTAAAGAAGATGTGGGGGGTATGTGTGTGTATACACATATATATGGTGTGTATATATTTATATACATACATGCACACAATGGAACATTACTCAGCCATTAAAAAGAATGAAATCTAGCCATTTGCATTAATGCAGGTGGACCTGGAGGGCATGATGCTAAGTGAAGTAAGTCAGACAAAGAAAAACAAATAACATATGATTTCACTTATATGTGGAATCTAAAAAACAAAACAAATGAACAAGCAAAACAAAAACAGACTCATAGATACAGACAACAATCTGGTTGTTGCCAGAGGGGAAGAGGGTAGGGAGATAGATGAAATAGGTGAAGGGGATTAAGAGGTACAAAATTCCAGCTATAAGATAGTAAGTCACAGGGATATAATACACAGCATAGGGAATATAATCAATAATATTATAACAACTTTGTATGGTGACAGATGGTAACTACACTTATTGTGATCACCATTTCATAATGTATAAAAATACCGAATCGGGGCTTCCCTGGTGGCGCGGTGGTTGCGCGTCCGCCTGCCGATGCAGGGGAACCGGGTTCGCGTCCCGGTCTGGGAGGATCCCACGTGCCGCGGAGCGACTGGGCCCGTGAGCCGTGGCCGCTGGGCCTGTGCGTCCGGAGCCTGTGCTCCGCAGCGGGAGAGGCCACAGCAGAGGGAGGCCCGCATACCACAAAAAAAAAAAAAAAAAAAAAAAAAAAAATACCGAATCACTATGTTATACACCTGAAACTAATATAATATTGTACATTAATTATAATTCAATAAATAAAATAAAAATTTTAATAATTAAAAAAAGAAGTTCTAACAGACCATGCTAATATCTTTTTAAAAATTTATTTTTATTGGAGTATAGTTGCTTTATAATGTTTTAGTTTCTACTGTACAGCAAAGTGATCAGCTATAGGTATACATATATCCCCCCTCTTTTTTGGGTTTCCTTCCCATTTAGGTCATCACAGAGCATTGAGTAGAGTTCCCTGAGCTATACGGTAGGTTCTCATTAGTTATTTATTTTATACGTAGTATCAGTAGTGTATATATGTCGATCCCAATCTCCCAATTCATCCTACCCACCCCCCTTGGTATCCATACGTTTGTTTATCCATACATTTGTTCTCTCTGTGTCTCTATTTCTGCTTTGCGAATAAGATCATCTATACCAGTGGTCCCCAACCTTTTTGGCACCAGGGACCAGTTTCGTGGAAGACAATTTTTCCACAGACTGGTGGGCGGATGATGGTTTTGGGATGATTCAAGCACATTACATTTATTGTGCACTTTATTTCTATTATAATCTGTATTTGCAGCCACTCCCCAGCGCTAGCATCACTGCCTCAGCTCCACTTCAGATCATCAGGCATTAGATTCTCATAAGGAGCGGGCAACCTAGATCCCTCACATGTGCAGTTCACAGCAGGGTTTGAGCTCCTATGAGAATCTAATGCCGCCACTGATCTAACAGGAGGTGGAGCTCAGGCAGCAATGCAAGCGATGTGGAGTGGCTGTAAATACAGATGAAGCTTGGCTTGCTCGGCCCGCTGCTCACCTCCTGCTGTGCAGCCCAGTTCCTAACCGGTCCGTGGCCCAGGGGTTGGGGACCCCTGGTCTATACCATTTGTGCTAATGTCTTGAAGGGGCCTGCCATGGAACAGCAACATGACACTGCAAAAGGATATAGAGGATAGGCTGGGTTCTGTCCCTTCAAAAGTTATGGTAAGGGATTCTTTATCCCTTCAAGAAAGATTAACTACTACATGCTCTTGAAAGCTAATACTAGTTGTGACTGTGAGGTCACTAAGTTCGCTAACAGATGGATCTCTTAATAGGCAGGGGCTATCAGCATGGTGACTACTGTCATCTGGAAAATAAGTAATACAGGAAACAAATTGCTAAAGAACAGACCACAGGATCTGGTACCAGCCAAGCTTCCTTTTTATCTGGAGCTGTGCAAGATAGTTAGGTCTAATGGTCAGAAGTGTCAGGTCCTCTCAAGTTGGTAAAGTTGGTAAAGTGCTAGAGTGACAGTCCCATAGTTTGCTGTACATGATCATGCCTTGACACAGTGAGTATCTGCCAATTGGGTCCACTCCTTCCAGCATGGACCCACCAGAAGGAGGTGGACAAAATTTCATGTTCTGGGCTTCCCTGGTGGTGCAGTGGTTAAGAATCCGCCTGCCAGTGCAGGGGACACGGGTTCGAGCCCTGGTCTGGGAAGATCCCACATGCCATGGAGCAACTAAGCCCATGCGCCACAACTACTGAGCCTGCACTCTAGAGCCTGTGTTCTACAGCCCATGCTCTGCAACAAGAGAAACCACGACAATGAGAAGCCTGCATATCACAACGAAGAGTAGCCCCTGCTTGCCTCAACTAGATAAAGCTCATGCGCAGCAACGAAGACCCAACACAGCCAAAAATAAAAACAAATAAATTAATTTTTTTTTAATTTCATGTTCTGCTAGGGTTCACCATCACCTGACTAGGAAAACAAGTCCTGTTCCTCATCGAGAGGCAAATAGAATACCCCACAAGAGTAAATCTAGTCTTGTTTGAGGTAGGTAGAGAAATGGAACTAATAGCAGCATTGGCTGTACCTGCCCAGAGTTTTGTATTTGGTTTTGATTCTAGCAGGGGAATTACACCATCATCTGTAGAGCAGGCAGTAATCTAAACTTTCAGGTGAGGAATATCTGGTATACATATAGAATGGCCTATTTCTCTGCCTCCCCAAACAGGTAGAATATTAAAAAATAAGACAAGTCATAGCATGGCAGTGAACAGTTTTAGATGGAGACCAAGAATAATATGACATAAGAGGAATATTTGAGTGTAGTGCAGACTGGGGATACAGCATGTCAGGCCTGATGGATTAAGAATAGTGGGAAGCACTAACACCTCATGCTTCCTAAGGATCAATAATATCAGCACGATGGATCACCAGGAAATATAACACTAAGAGTTGAAACGGAAAAAAGGGCAAGACATTTTACATAAACATGTCTCTTCTGGGCATGCTGGTAAAAGAAATCCTTTTGAAGTTAGTGGTGGTCAAATAAGATATCATAACAAGGTAGGAAAACTGTATTACTGACAATGCTTCTGAATGTTTGGTCACTGTTATTCATGCATGTGACTAACATCCAAGTGTTCTGAATTGATGCATTCTTTAAGAAAAATTTTAAACAATATGTTGAGTTATGCCCTATTTTACTAATTTAAAATACTGATTCATACTCAGGAAATTTTGGTTTATGATCTGACACAGCACTATTAATAGGCAATATTGTAACAAAAGCAGTGAAGGAAACCTTTCATAGACAATTGGAGAAATCTCTTTGAAACATCAATGATGGGCTATATCTCAATCAAAGTTTCAAGCTTGCTTAAAGGTCATATTACAAAGGAAAAAAACAGGCCCCAAAACTTACTTCAGCCATAGTAATTTATTAGGAGAGACCTTAGGGATATTACTAACAGAAGAGACACAACTTTAAGAGCTACTTAGAACTCTCAATGAAGGAATCACTAGTACTGTTGAACTAAAAACTGTGTCAACCTCAACAACCAACCATCATTCAATTAAATCTCAAGTCCAAACTAAAAAAGTAAATCTACAATGACCTGCCTCTATATTGTCAGGCCTGGGATCATTTTTTAATAAATATTTATTAGTTTTTTAATTATCATAAAATAAATGCATTTGGAGAAAATTTAGAAAGTACAAAAAAGTATAAAGAAAAAAAAATTTACCCACAATCCTACCACCAAGAGTCACTATTAAAAATATTTCCTAGGTTTTGTTCCTATGCTTATGAGTATATAATTTATTTTTTAGATAATTGGGATCCTACTACTTAATCAGTTTAGGTTACTCATTTTCAAAAACTTATTCACATAATTGTTTTCTGTATCTTAAAAAATTACTTAAAAACATTTTATTCCATTACATGGAAATGCCACAATAACCCATTCCTCCATTAATTTTGCAATTTTTCTCCATTATAATTAAAACCTATTCATAAATGTCCCTTTGCATCTCAAGTTATTTTCCCTGAATAGTTTCTAGAAGTGAAATTACTCAGTTAGAAAGGTTGTACTAATTTACACACCCTGGCAGAATATGTGAGTACTCATCTCATCAAGTCCTTGCCAGATGCTGATTCACTTTTGATTCATTTCTCAATTGCAGCCAGTGATACTTTCACTGATAATACAGTGGGTGGGCAAAGCAGACATGTATAAAAATTGAATATAGCAGAAAGCTGTAGAACTTAGTAGTCATAAGACTATTTGGTGTGGCAACACAGTGTGCTGCTGCATTCCTTGACAAGACATAGGTATAAATATCCTTACTGAAGACTGAAGTTTGAATACCTTGATTTCTAAATACCGTCCACCACTAAAAGGAGCCAGGGTTCATTGGAGAAATGCCTTATTCTAGAACTGAGGCAGAAAAAGGACAAGATGAGCCTGGAACATCTTATACCAGGAAAGGAAGGAAATGGTCAAAAAAATGACGGGATCACATCAAAAGAACACAGGATCTGATTTTAAAGGGACTCCCATAGGCCAAATTTGGGACAATTTGAGCATCAAAGAGAATGACAGAACTGGATTATAAAACATTGAGTTAAAAAAAGAATTCATGAGTCCATAGTGATAGTCATAAAAAAGGAGGATAGGAGAGGAGGGAAAGCTCTTTACAGAAGATTGACAGCTGTAAAGCAACTATACTCCAATACAAATTAATAAAAAAATGGTTGAGCGTTTTGAACCCAGAAAAAAAAAAAAGACTGACTGCTACTCGATGTAAAGGCATGATAGAAAACCATCATTTTGTGACCAGCAATGTATTGAATAATAATAAATTTAGGCCATAATCATAATAGATTCTAAAATTAATGGATGAAAGGCTATGAGAAAATAGGTTATACACACACAGTCTCAAAGTATTACCCACCTAGCCCCAACAGTTTACTTATTAATTACAAAGGGGAAAAAATACCTTAACAGTGGAGAGATCTGGATAACATCATCTGAACTAATAATTAACATAAGCATCACAAATAAAGGGACAAACTGACATCAGCTCTGCAGTAACCAGAACTAATTATGAAGAAATAATCAGACAAATCCAAATTTTAGGAAATTTTGAAAGGCAATCTAACTGGATCCTTGTCAGCTGTCCAGAAGAATGTTTATGTTGATGTGGGAATAAACAACCTTTTGGGAGAGCAGTTGTTGGTGAAGAGAGGTTATACAGTCCCTTCTCCTGTTTCTCCTCTCTGATTCCAAGTGAGGAGAAGTTCCAAGATTCACAAAGACTGGGGTTGCTTGCAAGAATGGGAGCCAGACAGGTTGGAGGTCTACTTGGGTGGAAGAATTGCTAATCTGAACCCCGGACCTACCTAAGTAGACAAAAAGAGGACTGGATAGATGAAGCAGAGCTGGGAGATACAGAATAGAATGAAATTGCCTTTGTTTCTTAGAGCAAGAATAAGTGAGTTCCTCAGGAGTCAAATAAATTTTGTGGAATGTGGTTGGGCCTAAGCTGTCTTGATATTCCCTCCATTCAAAAAGCCTCTATGGGCTTTCCTGGTGGTGCAGTGGTTAAGAATCTGCCTGCCAGTGCAGGGGACACGGGTTCAAGCCCTGGTCCGGGAAGATCCCACGTGCCGCGGAGCAACTAAGCCCCTGCACCACAATTACTGAGCCTGCGCTCTAGAGCCCGCGAGCCACAACTACCGAGCCAGCATGCTGCAACTACTGAAGCCCATGCGCCTAGAGCCCGTCCTCTGAAAAAAAAGAAAAAAAAAAGCCTCTATGTGATAGGATACCAGCAGCAGCAAGCTTAGTACATCTATTGGTGGAAGAAGTCAATAGTGGATGAAAGAGGCTGAACCAGAGCAATCTCTCACATCCAGGAACTGGACCCTGAAGAGTACTCTGAGGTAACTTCTGGAGAGTCACAAATGTACCTCAATGAGAGAACAAGCATTCACCTACCCAAGAGAGGACAGGAAGAATCAAGCAGTATCAACCAGACAGGCAGCAACAACCAAAAAGAGAGGCTCAAGACCTCTCCTAGGAGGACTGAGGTTACTGTTCTTAGAAAACAGAAACATCTTCAGAATCTCAATGTATGTCTTACCTATCCATGAAGACTGCTCCAAATACTGACTTAGTGTGAGAATAAGACATTGTAGTTAAGTGACTGCTCATGGCATAGGTATGTCTTTGTGTAATAGCATTCATTGAAATATCCCAGATGGCCTCTAGTCCTTGGTCTTTAGTACACAGAAAACACTTGAGACCTCTCTTAATCCTGCCCAAGTGGCTTCATTAGAACCAGAGTCTCACTTGCTACTTCTAGAGAGCCCAGGACTCATTCTGCAGCATGTGTGACTTGTTAGAGCATGGGAATCTCAATAAGGACCCATTGGCCTAGAGATAGCATCCAGCCATTCCCTCTTTGGAGTCCTACTGTTCTCTAGTACCACCCAGAAAGTAGACACAAGGTCCCAATGTGTCTACTCTGGTCAACTTTCTCTCCTCTCACTCAAGTCAAGGAAGGCTTCTCTTACTCAGGAATAGGGAGATTATGGTGAATCTCTGCCTCCTCCCATAATAGTTATTCAAAACATTTTGAACATTACCCTCAAGTCCTAGGCTTTCAGTTACTAAAGCTCTGAAGACCATTTCTTCAGCTCTTGCCTTTCATATCTTTCCCTGAAGTAATGGGAACAAGAACTAGCAATAACACAGGGAATAAAAAAAACATGTGGACATAATGTAATATCACCCTATGACATATCTACATATATTACAGTTACCAAAGGAGACTAAAATATCCTAAGATAAAAGTGAATGCAGGCTTCCCTGGTGGCACAGTGGTTGAGAGTCCGCCTGCCAATGCAGGGGATACGGGTTTGTGCCCCGGTCTGGGAAGATCCCACATGCCGCGGAGCGGCTGGGCCCGTAAGCCATGGCCGCTGAGCCTGAGCATCCGGAGCCTGTGCTCCGCAAAGGGAGAGGCCACAACAGTGAGAGGCCCGCGTACTGAAAAAAAAAAAAAACTGAATGCGAAGTGTTTTTACCAAATGTTAAATTCACCATCAGAAAGGTTTGGCCCCAAAGAAAACATTGGGAAGAAGCATATAGTTCGCCCCAATACTTTTAAAGAATCTCATCATTTTTAAGATGTAATTGGAGCCAAAGAAACTTTCATATCAAAGATAAGAGTAAGGGTTTCTTTAGAGCAGTAGCCCAGTGATTTCTGAAAATATTCTGAAGACATGTCACAACTGAATGCAGAGAACTGACCCTAGCGGAGAAGATAGTGGAGGGACCACCCACATGAAGAAATCTCAGGACTAGGAAGTTATAGGGTCCCATGATATTACAGCTAAAAGAGTCCTAGAGATCATTTAGACCAACTCTTCCATTTTACACATCAAGAAATTGAAATAGACAATGGAAAGACTTCCAAAGTCTCTCAGAGAGACAGCAGCAAACCCACATCTAAACAAGGATTCAACTACTCCATTACTCTTGTTAATAACCTTTAACTATTAAAAGTAGTACATTGTTAAATATTTAGAAAATGTAAGAAATGCAAAAAAGGAGTTTAAAAAGTCATAATCCCACATATCAGAGACAAATTTGGTTAGTATTTTAGTGCTTCTCTTTCTAGGTATTCTCCCCCAATTGTACAGATATATTTACAATAAGTATATTAGTCTGCTTGGATTGCCATAACAAAATACCATAGACTAGGTGGCTTAAACAACAGAAATTAATGTTCTCAGTCTCTGGAGGCCAAAAAGCCAAAGATCAAGGTTCTAGCAGAGTTCAGTGAGAACTCTCTTCCTAGCTTGCAAATGGCTACCTCCTCACTGTATCCTCACATGGCAGAGAGAGCACTGTTGTCTCTTCCTCTTTTTAAGAGGGCACCAGCCTTATTAGATTAGGGCTCAACCCTTATGACTTCATTTAACCTGCAACTCCTCTTCACAGGCTCTATCTCCAAATACAATCACACTGGGAGTTAGGGTTTCAACATATGAATTTTAGGGGGACACAATTCAGCCCTAGCATTCTGCCTCTGGCACCCCAAAATTCATGTCCTTATAACATGCAAAATACATTCATTCTATTCCATCAGCCCCGGAAGTCTTAACTCATTCCAGCATCAACTCTAAAGTCCAAAAACTCATTTAAATACCAACTAAATTATATATGAGTAAGAATCCAGTTATGATTCATCCTGAGGCAAAATTCCTCTCCAGCTGTGAACCTGTGAAACCAAACATGTGCTTCCAAAATACAATGGTGGGACAGAAAGATAATCCCACTCCACAAGGGAGAAATAGGAAAGAAGTGGCAGGTCCCAAGCAAGTCCAAAACTTAGCAAGGCAAATTCCATTAGATCTTAAGGCTAGAGAATAATTCTCTTCGGTTCAATGACACACCTTCCACTGGGGTAGCATTGTCACTCACTCAGCTCTACAGAGTGGCCCTGGCCCCATAGCTCTCTGTGGTGGCCACCCTCTGAAACAAAAGGAAACATTTCTGTCCCTTGGGCCTGTGCTAAGACTGGCAGCCCTGATATTCTCCAAATCACCTTCCGGGTCACTCTTGCCTTTCCTCAAGAATAGCACACGTTTACAGTCAAATAATTCTATGATCTAGTCTTGTAGAATCCAAGAAATCCAACAGCCTTCCTTCATTCCATCCCTCTTTCTCTGTCCCCTTTAGTTGAAACTGGCAATGTCTCTGCTGGTATAATTCCAACTCTATTCCTGGCTTCTGCTGATGGCTGGTTTAGTCCATGAGTCACACCCATGATCTCTTTAGTGTTTTCTTCAGAACAAGATTTCTCATTTTTCACAATACATAGGCTAAAGATAGGCTAAGAATTTCCAAATTTCCAAGTTCTGGTTCCTTTTTACTTAACAATTCCTTCTTCAACTCAACCCTCTCCTCTTGCATTTTATTACAAGCAGTAAGGAAGACCCAAGCCACACCTTCATTGCTTAGCTTAGAAATCGCCTCTGCTAAACACCCAATTTGATCACTTATAAACTCTACCTTTCACAAAACACTCGAACAATTCAGCCAAGTTCATTGCCACTTTATAACGAGGATCACCTTTCCTCCAGTTTCCAAAAAACCGTTCCTCATTTCCATCTGACACTTCTCCAGAACAGCCTTTAACATCCATATTTCTGCCAAGAGTCCCTTCATAGCAACCTTGGCTCTTTCTAGCATGCACCTCAGAATCCTTCCAGCCTTTTTGCCCATTACCCAAACTTCCAAAGCCACTGTCACATTTTTAGGTATTTGTTACAGCAGCACCCCACCTCTCAGCACCAAAATCTGTACTAGTCTGCTCAGCTGCCATAACAAAATACCACAGACTAGGTGGTTTAAACAGAAATTTGTATCCCACAAGTTTAAAGGCTAGGAAGTCCAAGATCATGGTGCCGGCTGATTTGCTTCCTGATGAAAGTTCTCTTTCTGGCTTCCAGATGGCCACCTTCTTGCTATGTCCTCACAAGGAAAGTTCTGTTGTCTCTTCCTTTTCTTAAAAGGGTATTAGTCCTATCAGATTAGAGCCTCATTCTTATGATCTCATTTAACCTTTATCATCTCCTCACAGGCCCTATCTCCAAATACTAGGGGCTAGAGCTTCAACATATGAATTTTAGGGGTATGCAAAAACTCTTAAGTTACATATGTACATATGTATATACATATACACATACACATATACAGAGGGTAAGAGAGTTTTATATACTTTTTAACTTAGTTTCATGAAAATTTCCCCAATACATTATTCAAAGCATAATCAAATCTTATGACTATTATCATTTACTGTTGTTTAACTATTAAGTCATATTCAAATTTTGCTATTTAAATAATTTTGCAATGAACATCTTTCTATACAAATCCTTGTCTGTTTCTTGATTATTTAGGACAAATTTCCAAAAATTCAACTGTTGGATCAAAGGTCATGAATTTTTAAAGGCTCTTGGTATGTATTGCCAAATGGCTTCCCAGAAACCCATACTAGTGTACACTGCCATCTGCAGTAGACATTATAATTAGAATAAAATATTTTTCTGATTGAAAAAAAAAAAAGTGTCATAAATGACTAAAAAGGCAAGTTTTTTTTAAATTAAAGGAGTTAAGGATTCAGGACAACCAAATAAAAATGTGTGATTCTTGATTAGATCATACGCTGGTGGGGGAGGATGGCTATAAAAATACTTGGGGGACAATTGGGGAATTCTGAATATGAACTGTATATTAGATATTATTGTAGCAATGTTAAATTTCTTGATTCTGATAATGGTATTTTAGTTATATAGACTGTTCTATCTCTTAGGAGACACATGCTGATGTGACATAAAGTCTGAAGCTTATATTCAAATGATTCAGAAAATACACATGTGTATTTTTACATATGTATATAGAGGGACAGAAATGGGAAAGAGCAGTAGGGAGGAAGAGAAGCAAATGTGGCAAGATGTTAATTACTGAATCTAGTAAAGGGTAAATGCCACTTTCCTTTTTAAACTTACAGTTTAAAATTTTTCAAAAAAAAATATATTAGAGAGCATCTCCCCACAACTACAGCACCTGCCAGCAGCTGGTGGGGGACTCTGACCCCCAAGGAGACGGGAGGAACCCCAGAGTGAGCCGGTAGGACGTAGGGGGACCAAGGGGAGAGGATAAGTGGAGGCCAGACAAGATCGGTGCCCCTGAGGCCAGGGAGATCAGGAGAGGGAGGTGGGAGGGAGTCTGGCCCACTCAGGCCACAGAGCCTGCTGAGTTCCCAAACTGCTTCCCCCCAAGCCCCATCCAGGCCGTGTGGGCCCTGGAGGCACAGGAAGGTGGCCAAGGGGAGAACAGGAGAGGTAGGCGGAAGGGACCATCCCGGAGGAGCGGAAGAGGAGAGGAGGGTGACTGCCCCGCCCACTCGGGCCCAGGGAGCCTACTGAGCTCCCAGGGCGATCCCCTGCCCTCCAAGCCCCCTCCAGGCTGTGTGGGTCTTTCTGGGCATAGGAGGGAGGCCGGGGAGATCAGGAGAGGCAGGCGGGAGGGGCCCTCCCAGACCCCAGACTGGAGTGGTGAGAGAGGAGGGCGTTTGCTCCTCCCACTCGAGCCCAGGAAGCCTGCTGGGCTCCCAGGTGAGGTCCCATGCCCTCTGAGAGCAGGGGTGGGGGGCACACCTGGGCCCCTACTGTTCCTTGAGCCTAAGCCCCACCCCACACAGCCCCCAGGGCCTTTTCCAACCCTGTGAGTCCGGAGCATTGGTCCCACCCACCACCCAAACGTTGCCCTTGCTTAGGCCCTGCCCTCCACAGCCAAGGCCTTCCCCCACAAGCCTTTTTTTTTTTTCTCTTTTCCCTCCTCTTTTTTACTATTGTGGTACTGATGTACCTTCCAGTTGTTGATTCATCTATATTTTTATTTTTATATTCTTTCTAACATATCTGTTAGTTTCCTAGTCTAATTTTATTTTTTTACTTTGTTATTGTTCTCTTTTTTTTTTTTTTTTTGCCAGCTCAGGGTCAGGCAGAAGTTCCTGCCGTGGGAGCTCCAAGTCCGAACCACTGGACTAACAGAGAACCTCAGACCCCAGGGAATATTCATCAGAGTGAGCTCTCACAGAGTTCCTCATCTCAGCACCAAGACCCAGCTCTACTCAACAGCCTACAAACTCCAGTGTTGGAAGCCTCAGGTCAAACAACCAGTAAAACACAATCCAGCTCATTAAAAAAAAAAAAAAAAAAAAAGAGACAGCAAAAGAATGTCTAAAGAACAAACAAACAGAGATGAACAACACAATAGCTGAAATGAAAAATACCCTAGAAGGAATCAATAACAGAATAACGGAGGAAGAAGAACAAATAAGTGAGCTGGAAGGCAAAATGGTGGAAATAACTGCCGAGGAGCAGAATAAAGAAAAAAGAATGAAAAGAATTGAAGACAATCTCAGAGACCTCTGGGACAACACTAAACGCACCAACATTCGAATTATAGGGGTCCCAGAAGAAGAAGAGAAAAAGAAACGGTCTGAGAAAATATTTGAAGAGATTATAGTCAAAAACTTCACTAAC
>NC_041222.1:29408344-29408738 GCF_002837175.3 Physeter macrocephalus
CTAGGAAAAACACACCAAGACACATATTAATCAAACTAACAAAAATTAAATTCAAAGAAAGAATATTAAAAGCAGCAAGGGAAAAACAAAAAATAATGTACAAAGGAATCCCCATAAGGTTATCAGCTGATTTTTCTGTGGAAACTCTGCAGGCCAGAAGGGAGTGGAAAAAAAAAAAAAAAGTGATGAAAGAGAAAAACCTACAACCAAGATTACTCTACCCACCAAGGATATCATTCAGATTCGATGGAGAAGTCAAAAGCTTTTCACACAAACAAAAGCTAAGAGAATTCAGCACCACCAAACCAGCTTTACAACAAATGCTAAAGAAACTTCTCTAAGAGGGAAACACAGAGAAGAAAAAGACCTACAAAAACAAACCCAGAACAATTAA
>NC_041222.1:29408851-29428527 GCF_002837175.3 Physeter macrocephalus
AAAGACACAGACTGGCTGAATGGATACAAAAACAAGACCCATATATATGCTGTCTACAAGAGACCCACTTCAGACCTAGGGAAACATACAGACTGAAAGTGACAGGATGGAAAAAGACACTCCATGCAAATGGAAATCAAAAAAGGCTGGAATAGCAATTCTCGTATCAGATAAAATAGACTTTAAAATAAAGAGATAAGGAGGGACACTACATAATGATTAAAGGATCAATCTGAGAAGAAGATATAACAATTATAAATGTTTACGCACCCAATGTAGGAGCACCTCAATATATAAGGCAAATGCTAACAACCACGAAAGAAGAAATCAAGAGTAACACAATAACAGTAGGGGACTTTAACACCCCACTTACACCAATGGACAGATCATCCAAACAGAAAATAAATAAGGAAAAACAGGCTTTAAATGACACAATAGACCAGACAGATCTAACTGATATTTATAGAACATTCCACCCAAAAGTGTCAGAATACACTTCCTTCTCAAATGTACATGGAACATTCTCCAGGATAGATCACATCTTGGGTCACAAATCAAGCGTTGGAAAATTTAAGAAAAACTGAAATTGTATCAAGCATCTTTTCTGACCACAACGCTATGAGAGTGGAAATGAATTACAGGAAAAAAACTGCAAAAAACACAAATACATGGAGGCTAAACAGTGCACTACTAAACAACCAAGAGATCACTGAAGAAATAAAAAAAATACATAGAAACAAATGACAATGAAAACACAATGACTCAAAACCTATGAGACCAAGCAAAAGCAGTTCTAAGAGGGAAGTTTATAGCAATTCAATCTCACCTCAAGAAACAAGAAAAATCTCAAATAAACAATCTAAACCTACACTTAAAACAACTAGAGAAAGAAGAACAAAGAAAACCCAAAGTCAGTAGAAGGAAAGAAATCATAAAGATCAGAGCAGAAATAAATGAAATAGAAACAAAGAAAACAATAGCAAAGATCAATAAAACTAAAAGCTGGTTCTTTAAGAAGATAAACAAAATTGATAAACCATTAGCCACACTCATCAGGAAAAAGAGGGAGAGGACTCAAATCAATAAAATTAGAAATGAAAGAGGAGAAATCACAACTGACACTGTAGAAATACAAAGGATTATAAAAGACTACTACAAATAACTGTATGCCAATAAAATGGACAACCATGAAGAAATGGACAAATTCTTGGAAAGGTACAATTTTCCAGGACTGAACCAGGAAGAATTAGAAAATATAAACAGACCTATCACAAACACTGAAATTGAAACTGTAATTAAAAATCTTCCAACAAACAAAAGTCCAGGACCGGATGGCTTCACAGGTGAATTCTATCAAACATTTAGAGAAGAGCTAACACCGATACTTCTCAAACTCTTCCAAAAAATTGCAGAGGGAGAAACACTCCCAAATTCATTCTACAAAGCCACCATCATCCTGACACCAAAACCAGAAAAAAGGAATTCAATACCTATTTATGATAAAAACTCTCCAGAAAATGGGCATAGAGAGAACCTACCTCAACATAATAAAGGCCAAATATGACAAACCCACAGCAAGCATCATATTCAATGGTGAAAAGCTGAAAGCATTTCCACTAGGATCAGGAACAAGACAAGGATGTCCACTCTCACCATTCTTATTCAACATAGTTTTGGAAGTCCTAGCCACAGAAATCAGAGAAGAAAAAGAAATAAAAGGAATACAAACTGGAAAAGAAGAAGTAAAACTGTCCCTATTTGCTGATGACATGACATGATACTATACATAGAAAATCCTAAAGATGCCACCAGAAAACTACTAGAACTAATCAGTGGATTTGGTAAGGTTGCAGGATACAAAATTAATGCACAGAAATCTCTGGCATTCCTATACACCAACAACGAAAAATCAGAAAGAGAAATTAAGGAAACACTCCCATTTACCACTGCAACAAAAAGAATAAAATACCTAGGATTAAACCTGCCTAAGGAGGCAAAAGACTTGTACTCAGAAAGCTATAAAACACTGATGAAAGAGATCAAAGATGACATAAACAGATGGAGATATATACCATGTTCTTGGATTGGAAGAATCAATATTGTGAAAATGACTGTACTACCCAAAGCAATCTACAGAGTCAATGCAATCCCTATCAAACTACCAACGGCATTCTTCACAGAATTAGAACAAAAAATCTTACAGTTCGTATGGAAACATAAAAGACCCCGAATAGCCAATGCAATGTTGAGAAAGAAAAACAGAGTTGGAGGAATCAGCCTCCCTGACTTCAAACTATACCACAAAGCTACAGTAATCAAGACAGTATGGTACTGGCACAAAAACAGAAATACAGATCAATGGAACAGGATAGAAAGCCCAGAGATAAACCTATACACATAATGGGCACCTAATTTACAACAAAGGAGGTAAGAACATACAATGGAGGAAAGACAGCCTTTTCAAAAACTCGTGCTGGGAAAACTGGACAGCTACATGTAAAAGAATGAAATTAGAACACTACCTAACACCATACACAAAAATAAACTCAAAATGGATTAAAGACTTAAATATAAGACCAGACAGTATAAAACTTTTAGAGGAAAACATAGGAAAAACACCCTTTGACATAAACCACAGCAAGATCTTTTTTGAAAAATGGTTCTGATGAACCTAGGGGCAGGACAGGAATAAAGATGCAGCCGTAGAGAACGGACTTGAGGACACGGTGGGGAAGGAGAAGCTGGGACGAAGTGAGAGAGTAGCATTGACATATATACACTACCAAATGTAAAATAGATAACTAGTGGGAAGCAGCTGCATTGCACAGGGAGATCAGCTCGGTGCTTTGTGACCACCTAGAGGGGTGGGATAGGGAGGGTGGGAGGGAGGCTCAAGAGGGAGGGGATATGGGGACATGTGTGTGCATATGGTTGATTCACTTTGTTGTGCCACAGAAGCTAACATGGTATTATGAAGCAATTATAGTCCAATAAAGATCTATTTTTAAAATGGTAAAAAAATACATATATATATTAGGGAGTAGTCAAAAGACAGGAACAGTCTATGCATATAAAAACAAATTAGCTGGTAAACATATAAAAAATGTAAGAGAATTAATACAGTTGCTGATTATTATAGCCTCTTATTTCCTCCTGCCCTCTAGGCATTTGCTCTTTAATTACTTGAACTACATTTCATCAAATGGACCCAGGAAGGAATGGCAAGAGAAATCTCAATTGTTCCATTTCACTTCTCATTAGCAGTCCTGGAAAAAGATTTAAAAGATTAAAAACTCAAAATTAGCTCATTACAATGAGTTTTGGAAATGACCTATAGACTTTAATTCACAACTTGGTCTTCAATTCAGATTCTTGTGGTCTCCCATGACCCTAAATATTTGATAAATCCTAGTTCCTAAATGGCAAAAACAAAAGTAATGAGTCATAAGAAAAATAGGTTTTCTTTAAATAAAGAAAAAGTGTTGACCTCTGCCAGTGGTCTTACTTTTATCAGGAAAGTAAGTAGCCAATAGAATGGAAGGTAACCAATGGATTTATAAACCATGAATGGAGGTTTTCCTTTTCAGAAACAATATGAAGGAAGTAGTATAACATAGTGGTTCAATGCATAGGCTATACAGTCAGATTGTCTATATCTGAATATTTACTTCACCACTTACTACCTATGTGATCTGTGGCAAATAACTCAATCTCAGTTTCCTCATCTTAAAAATGAGGAAAACAGTAAAATCTGTCTTAGGGTTGTTGTGAAGATTAAATAAGTTAGTATATTTTAGCTCTTACAGCAGCATCTGGCATACCATAAAACCTCAAAATACATTAGCTGCTGTGGTTCTTATTATTACTAGTATTACTATGATAACTACTAGCACTATCACCATCACTATCAACCTGCAGTTGCTAAGAGTTTGGCATTGATTCAGAAACACTATAGCAAAACAAAAGAAACACAACATATGCACACCCACCCCCACAGGTTGAAAAAGTGAAAGAGAACTGATTTCAAGTCAGTCCTTCGGTATCTCTTCAAGCTGTTCTGAGAGAAGCTGAGAAGATACCAATATACCAACAATGCACGGCTCATTTCAAGAAGGAATTTGTGTGGTCTGGATAAGTTAATCTCAGAAGAAATGACAAGTTCTCTCACTCAGTTAATCGTTTATCAAACTTTACTGAGGCTTACTATACTATGTATCAGGTATTGAGCCAGACACTAGGAATACAAATGGAAGATTCTATACCTTTAAAAATTTTGCTTTCTTGTCAAAGAAATATACATAGATTATAATATATGATAGGTTATATGATGGATGTATGTACAGGGTACTATGGAAGCAGAGGAAAGATCTAAGCTAGACTGTGGAGAAGGAGGAAACAGCATGAAGATTTCCCAGAGGGGGTAACATTTAAACTGAGCCTTAAAGGATAATAACAGATAAATGGAGACAGAATGGGAGAAATCATTCCTCCAGGGGTAAAAGCGGGCAAATGGAGAAAAAAGAGTACCATTGCCCTACCTACAGCCACACAAAACCAAAAGATCTCTTCTTAAAGCTAAAGGACAGATAGCCATTGGCAGTATGGGCCTGAATAAGGTATATTTCTGGAATATCTCCTGTTTATACATACCACACCTCCAACCTCCCTAACTCAAAATAAGCCACATTTGGAGAACTGGCAGAAAGTTGTGATTAAGAAGAGATTCAAAGACAAGTTTCTCACTTACAACACTGGGCGGCAGCAGTAGGCAATGGTTTCCTCTGGCTTTCTTCTTGACTAGAATACTAGAGGCAGAAAGGAGAAAAAAAAGAAAAAACATAGTAAGAGGCCCAAGTAAAGAAGAAGGAGAAAAACAAAACAGAACAAAACAACAACAAAAAAACTATAGCTACCTATAAAAAGGTTTAGCATTTGACTGGAGTCAAATTTCTTATCAAACAGAAACAGATCATCCAGCTGCTGATTTCCCTGTGTGATCCTGACATACAGGCCAGACTATCAGATATGGCATTGGCCCAATGCAACAGGCTAAAGCAGGATAGCAGGAAGGCTGTTCTGACCAAGGCCCCTGGGCACCATTCCAGCTCTACCAGGCAGCTGTAGAAGGCTTAGCCTTAGAAGCTCAGAGGACTTAGAAAACTCAAATAATATACAGATTTCCCCATTTGGGTGGTGGAACTGAAAACCTCTCTGAGACTTGAGTTTTCTCCATCTTTAAAAAGATGAGGCTTCTTCCCTCACAAGGTCACGTGGGAAGTGAAATTACTTACATAAGCATGCAATACAACATCTGGTATTTACTAGTGTCCCCTTCCCAGTTACACTCTAACCTCCCCAACACAACCCACCACTATCACCACCAAAAAACAGAATGCTGAAGCCATAAAAAGAAAGTTCTATAAAAGGGACCCAAATTAAGTTCAAGTCTTGAAGATGGACAAGATTTGGAAAGGCAAAACAAAAAGAAAAAGGTATAAACAAATTAACACAGGTACACAGAGTCTGGAAGAAAAAATGGCTTGGTTCAGAGCCCATTGGAGGATTGGGAAAACATAACTTGGTCTAGCAACTTGCAAATATAAGTTGCAAATATGAGTTTTCATCCTGACTCTGCCATTTATTAATAAACTGTAAGATTCTGGGCAAGACAGAGCTTCTCTAACACTGAAGGAGTCATTCATTCAACAGATACTTCTTGAGTGCCTACTATGTGCAAGGCCTTGTTCCAGGCACTGGGGGAATAGAGTTTGTAATCATGGTAAAGAGTTTAGATTTTACTCTAGTCTATTGAGAAGGTATGTAAAGTTTTAAACACCAGAGGGATATGACTTCATTATACTTTAAAAATCACTCTGGCTGCTGTGTGAGAAGAACTGTACGCAACCAGAGGGGAAATAAGACTAATTATTGCAATTATCCAGATGAAAGTTGATGGTGGTTTACACATGGGTGTTAGTGGTGAAGGGCATTTCAAGTGGTTGGATACAAAATACAGAACACTTTTTGTGTATAAATATACTTTTATATATAAAGTACTTTACAAGAAACAAACTACAATACAAATATCAGAGGTAGACAGTGTTATTACTACTTCCTTTAGGGGAAGGATCAGAAGTCAAGCACAGTTTAAACAATATAATAGTATTAGTAAAACTGTCAATCATAAAAAAGGTCAAAACTTCTTAAAGGCTAAACAACCCACTCCAAAGTAACAAAGGGACTTGGTTATAATAACTATTATAAACAATGGTGATTTTTATAGGCAGTACAGAGGCACAACAGTGACTAAATCATAAAACTTTAAGCATTAAACTAGAAGAATTCAGACTTAATAGATGAGAGTAGATATTTCCAGCAGACATATTTAATGAATCTTTTTCAGGTACAAAGCAGAAAGCTGAAGACCAGCTAGAGCTTAATTAATAATATTAAGAGAGCTAAGGAAAAAAATCCATAATACCTATGTACAAGAAAATAAAAGTAGTACAAGTAAGGAAAATTATAGGCCAATCTCATTTATGAATACAGATGCAAAAATCCTAGATTACCAAACTAAATCATATGACATTTATCATAAATAAGTCTTTATATTTCTGTGTGAATATGTACATATATGTATGAATGTTGGCATATAAATTTTCATGTATCATGACTAGAAGGACTTTAAATGAAAGGACAGTTCAATATCTGAAAATCTATTCATGCAATTCACCACACAAACAGACTAAAGGAGAAAAACTACGTGATCAAACAATGCAGAAAAGATCTTGATAAAATCCCTTACTTTTTCATGACAAAATATCTTAGAAAATCAGAAGGAAAATAGAATTTCCTTAATCTGATAAAGGGTACCTGTCAAAATCTACAGCAAATATCATACTTCAAGATTTATAAGCATTCCCCTTATAGTCAGGAAAAAGACAAGGCTTCCCCACTTTCACCATTAAAAATTACACAGGATGTTTTACACAATGAATTTTTAAAAATAAGGGGTCATCAAAAACAAGGAAAGTCTGAGAAAATATTACAGCCAAGAGAAGCTTAAGGAGATATTACAACTAAATGTAACCCAGTGTCCTTTATGGGGTAATGGAACCGAAAAAACGCATGAAATAAAAACTAGGGAAATTTGAAAAAAAAACTGAGGATTTTTATTTAATAAAACAAAATAAATAGATTTTAATTTATTAACTGTAATAAATGTACCATACTAATAATTGTAATAAATGGCTCATTAACTGTAATAAATGTACCATACTAATGTAAAATGTTATTAATAAGGAAAACTAGGGGGAGTGGGCGGGTAAGATGTGATATGGAAGCCCTCTCTACAAACTGCTTAATATTTAAGTCTGTTAATAAAAACATATGTAAAAATTTCACTTAAAAAATAAGATATAAGGATTGAAAAGAGATAAAAACTTATTATTCAAAGATGCAAAAACTAAAAAACCCAAAGGAATCTCTAAACTAGTACAATTAATAAGAGTTGGTGAAAAAGATGAATATTAAAAAAAAAATTGAGCAGCATTGCCTTATATAGATAGCAATGACCTATTAGGAAGTGTAATTTTTAAATATACCATTCACAATGATTAGGAATAAACCTAACAAAAGAAGTGTAAAAACTGCACAGAGAAAATAGGGTTTCCTCCTATAAGACTTCTCATCTTTTGATGCTTAACTATATTTATTACGTTTCCTGCTTATTGTCTATCTCCTATTTGATCCAAGAGGACGTTGGTCTCTGTTTTAACTTCTGATGTATACCAAGCACCTACGACAGGGCCTGGTACATAGTGCTCAATAAGTTATCTGGTGAATAAATGACTAAATGAATGTCACCAATAAACAGACAAATGCAAATTTAAATGATAAAGCTCTAAACTCATTAGATTAGCACAAATTTTAAATCTGGCAATAACAAGTATCAGTAAGCATACAGAGCAGCAGAAAAACTGGAATATAAATTGGTATAATTATTTCAGAGAACAACTTAGCAACATCTAGTAACATTACACAGGGCACATTCCACAACAAAGCAATTCTATTTCCAGGTATATAGCCAGAGAATCTCCCATACATAAGCAGAGAGAAACATGGTCAGGGATGTTCACTGAAGCATGCATTTATAATAGTGAAAACCTAATTTTCCATGAGTAGGAAAAGTAATAAATAGTGATACATTTCCACTCCGTCAAGTGGTAGATCCCTAGGCCAGTCTTGACCCAAGAGGCTGCTGTGGATGGGAACTGTTGCACACCAGAAGAAAAAAAAAGATAGGATTCTACATTGTGTTTTTAAAATGGTTTTGCAGTGAGTATGACCAAATTTTGATAATCACTGAATCTTGGAGATAAGTGTACAGGTTTCATTTTACTAGTCCTTCAACTTTTATATTTGTTTAAAATTTTTTCATGATAAAAGTAGAAAAAAGAAAGGAAGACGCTCCCACTAACCAAAGATGAGACAAGTTTAGTATCAAAAAGAATAAAGATTGCAATGGATTTAAACACAAATATATCAAAATTCATAAATTGATAATAATATGCCACTAAAAAAAAGAAAACAACTCACTGGTCACCTTGAGAAGCTGCTTATGCAACAGCTTATTATTTTGAAAATTGCTAAAGAGAATGTTTTTCTTGCACGGACTTTATTTCAAGTGAAACAAATAGCTGATGAGGCAGACAAATCATAGATAATAAATATTGAGGAGATGATATAATTAGAAAATCATCATTGTGCAACCCTAATAAAATAATGATTATTATTTGTTGCTAAAACCATTAGGTAAAAGGCTTGTGGGATCACTTTAAAATGGATGAAATAGGCTGACACCAAGTTGAATCCACTGTGTAATTTTAACAACACTAAAAGTGAGGCAAGACATAATCTGCCTACAGAAAAAAATAAAAAGATATGTTGTGAAATCCTAATCCCCAGTACCTATGAATGTGACCTTATCTGGAAATAGAGTCTCTGCAGATGTAATCGAGTTAATCCAATGACTGGTGCCCCCACAAAAATCAATGGAAATTTGAACACAGACACAAAAAGAGATGACAACATATTGTGAAGATAGGCAGACACAACCCAGGAAGGCATGTGATAGTGGAGACAGAGACTGAAATAATGTGCTGCAGATGTAATCGAGTTAATCCAATGACTGGTGCCCCCACAAAAATCAATGGAAATTTGAACACAGACACAAAAAGAGATGACAACATATTGTGAAGATAGGCAGACACAACCCAGGAAGGCATGTGATAGTGGAGACAAAATAATGTGTCTATAAGCCAAGGAACAGCAAAGACTGCTAGGAAGCACCAGAAAGTAGAAGAAAGGCATGGGACAGCTTCTTCCTCAAAACCTCCAGAAGGAACTGATCCCGCCAACACCTGATGTCAGAATTTTAGCCACCAGAACTGTGAGAGAATAAATTTATGTTGCTGTAAGCCACCAGTATGTGGTACTTTGTTTTGGCAGCCCTGGGAAACTAACACACTCATCAAATCACTGCATTTTGGCTTCCTGTACTAACCTGTGGATATTGATCATTAATTGACAAATCCAACGGCTCCACTTCATTACTCATCTTCTTTGCTCTCGGTAATATTTCACACTGTCAAGAATTTCTGCCTCAAAACTTTTTTTTTCCTTTGTTCCATAAACCTTTTTCTGGTTCTCCTACTCTCTCTTTCAGGCAGCTCTTTCTCAGTCTCTTTTGTTTCTCAGGATTCTACCTTTGATGTTTCCCAAGGTTTTGTCCCTGTTCTTCAATACTCTTTCTACATACTTTACCTGAGTGAGCTCTTCTATTCCTATGAATTCAATTGCTACAAATATGTTGATAAATCCAAACTCTATGCCCGACCTCATCATACCCTGAGCTTCAGATTCTCTCATGAGGTTGCTTACCAGACAAATTTTCTAATAGCCCAACATGCCCTAAAGTAAAAAAAACTTATCTTTTCCCTCCACCACCACCAACAAAAACATTCCCCATTCTTGCTGGCCCAGGTTGAGCTGACTGTGTTCTATTCTGTGCACAAAACTCATCTCTGGAAATAAGTTAGGACAGTGGGACTAAGCAATACAATAGTCTAAACATTCCTAAAAAGAGCACACAATAAGGATACATATCCAAAAATCTGGGAACAAGCAGAAAAAAAAGGCTTCTGCTCATCTGTGTAACAAAAGGACAGATTCCCTAGTAAAAGCTTGCTCCCCAACAGTCTAGAGCCAGACTAGTGCCAATTCAGCCACTTCTGGGGAACAATAGGAAGAAAACAAAAAGCAGATAGATCTTTCTAATAATAGGCAACCTTCTAGCTACGTTTTTTCTTTAATGCAGTTTAAATTCTTTCATTCTTCAACATGTTCCTGGGTCTCTCCCTTAAAGTGTCCTATAAAGATACTCTTTACATTGTAAAAAACAGTTCCTACCTCATTGTCAGTTCCCAAGGCATTGATTTGCTCCAATTTGTAGGTCCAATATCTGGCTTCCTCCTCTGGGATATCTATCACAAAAAAGAAGAAACCACATTACCAGGTTAATAATTTAATCATAGGTTTATAATACTTTATTCAATCAAACAATCTAAGTTAGAAGGGTGGTGGTGATGGACTAATTCTACTGATGGCTTGGTTCTTGCCATGAACATTATCTTGAATCTTCACAAAAACCAAAATAATATATTATTATTCCCAATGTATCAGAAGACTTAATATTGTTAAGACGTCAATACCTCCTAAAGTGATTGAAAGATTCAACACAGTTGCTATTAAAAATCCCCATTTTTTTTTACAGAAATATAAAACCCCATCCATATGGAATTTCAACACACCCCAAATACCCAAAATATTCTTGAAAAGGAAGAACAAAGCTAGAGGACTCATACTTCCTTATTTCAAAACCTACTAAAAAGCTATAGTAGGGTTTCCCTGGTGGTGCAGTGGTTAAGAATCTGCCTGCCAATGCAGGGGACACGGGTTCGAGCCCTGGCCCAGGAAGATCCCACATGCCGCGGAGCAACTAAGCCCATGCGCCACTACTACTGAGCCTGAGCTCTAGAGCCCGCGAGCCACAACTACTGAGCCCATGTGCCACAACTACCGAAGCCCATGTGCCTAGAGCCCATGCTCCGCAACAACAGAAGCCACAGCAATGAGAAGCCTGCACACCGCACTGAAGAATAGCCTCTGCCTGCCGCAACTAGAGAAAGCCACACACGGCAATGAAGAACCAAAGCAGCCAAAAATAAATAAATAAAATAAATACATTTTTTTAAAAAGCTTTAGTAAATCAAAACGGTATGCTACTGACATAAAGACAGACATATAGACCAATAAAAGAGACTAGAGAGCCCAGAAATAAGCCCTTACATATATGATCAAATGATTTTTTTCAAGGGTACCAAGAACATTCAATGGAGAAAAGCGTCCTTTCAAGAAATGGTGCTAGGACTTCCCTGGTGACGCAGTGGTTAAGAATCTGCCTGCCAATTCAGGGGACACTGGTTCAAGCCCTGGTCTGGGAAGATCTCACATGCTGCGGAGCAACTAAGCCCGTGTGCCACAACTACTGAGCCTGCGCTCTAGAGCCCGTAAGCCACAACTACTCAGCCCACGTGCCACAACTACTGAAGCCCATGCGCCTAGAGCCCGTGCTCCACAACAAGAGAAGCCACAACAACGAGAAGCCCGTGCACCACGAGGAGTAGCCCCCACTCGCCACAACTAGAGAAGGCCCGTGCGCAGCAACGAAGACCCAACGCAGCCAAAAATAAATAAATAATTAAGTAAATTTATTTTTTTTTTTAAAAGAGAAATGGTGCTGGCACTACTAAATATAAAATGGACAGAAAACAGGGACCTGCTGTATAGCACAGGGAACTATACTCAGTATTTTGTGGTAACCTATGAGGGAAAAGAATCTGAAAAAAAAACAGATGTGTGTGTATTATAACTGGATTACTTTGCTATACACCTGAAACTGACACAACATAGTGGATCAAGTATACCTCAATTAAAAATTCAAAAATAAACAAAATCTTATTTTTAAAAAAAATAAACTTTTTTTAAAAAGAGAGAGAGAAAACATAGGCACAGCAAGATCTTTTTTGATCTACCTCCTAGAATAATGAAAATAAAAACAAAAATAAACAAAAGGGACCTAATGAAACTTAAAAGCTCTCACAGCAAAGGAAACCATAAACAAAATGAAAAGACAACCCATAGAATGGGAGAAAATATTTGCAAACGAAGTGAACAAAAAGGGATTAATCTCCAAAATACACCAACAGCTCATGCAGCTCAATATCAAAAAACAAACAACCCGATCAAAAAATGGCCAGAAGATCTAAATAGACATTTCTCCAAAGAAGACATACAGATGGCCAAGAGGCACATGAAAAGATGCTCAACATCGCTAATTATTAGAGAAATGCAAATCAAAACCACAATGAGGTATCACCTCACACCAGTCAGAATGGCCATCATTAAGAAATCTACAAACAATAAATGCTGGAGAGGGTGTGGAGAAAAGGGAACCCTCCTACACTGTTGGTGGGAAAGTAACTTGGTACAGCCACTATGGAGAACAGTATAGAGGTTCCTTAAAAAACTAAAACTAGAGCTACCATATGATCCGGCAATCCCACGCCTGGGCATATACCTGGAGAAAACCATAATTCAAAAAGATATATGCACCCCAATGTTCATGGCAGCACTATTTACAATAGCCAGGACATGAACAAAATGAAAAGACAACCCATAGAATGGGAGAAAATATTTGCAAACGAAGTGAACAAAAAGGGATTAATCTCCAAAATACACCAACAGCTCATGCAGCTCAATATCAAAAAACAAACAACCCGATCAAAAAATGGCCAGAAGATCTAAATAGACATTTCTCCAAAGAAGACATACAGATGGCCAAGAGGCACATGAAAAGATGCTCAACATCGCTAATTATTAGAGAAATGCAAATCAAAACCACAATGAGGTATCACCTCACACCAGTCAGAATGGCCATCATTAAGAAATCTACAAACAATAAATGCTGGAGAGGGTGTGGAGAAAAGGGAACCCTCCTACACTGTTGGTGGGAAAGTAACTTGGTACAGCCACTATGGAGAACAGTATAGAGGTTCCTTAAAAAACTAAAACTAGAGCTACCATATGATCCGGCAATCCCACGCCTGGGCATATACCTGGAGAAAACCATAATTCAAAAAGATATATGCACCCCAATGTTCATGGCAGCACTATTTACAATAGCCAGGACATGGAAGCAACCTAAATGTCCATCGACAGATGAATGGATAAAGAAGATGCGGTACATATATACAATGGAATATTACTCAGCCATAAAAAAGAATGAAATAATGCCATTTGCAGCAAAATGGATGGACCTAGAGATTGTCATACTGAGTGAAGTAAGTCAGACAGAGAAAGACAAATATATGATATCACTTATATGTGGGATCTAAAATAAAATGGTACAAATGAACCTATTTACAAAACAGAAATAGGGTCACAGATGTAGAAAACAAACTTACGATTACTAAGGGGGGGGAGGGATAAATTGCGACATTGGGATTGACATATATATAAAATAGATAACTAATAAGGACCTACTATATAGCACAGGGAACGCTACTCAATAATCTGTAATGACCTATATGGGAAAAGAATCTAAAAAAGAGTGGATATATGTATATGTGTAACTGATTCGCTTTGCTGTACAGCAGAAACTAACACAACATTGTAAATCAACTATACTACAATAAAAATTAATTTAAGAAAAAGAAAGAAATGATGCTAGGATAACTGACTATCTACATGCACAAAATGAAGGTGGACCCTTATTTAACATCATATAGAAAAATTAACTCAAAATGGATCAAAACCTAAATGCAAGACCCAAAACTGGAAAACTCTTAGAAAAAAACATAGGGCCAAAACTGCACAACACTGGATTTAGCAGTGATTTCTTGGACAGGACACCAAAGGCACAGGCAACAACAACAAAAAAATAGACTTCATTAAAATTAAAAGCTTTACTGCCTCAAAAGACAGTATCAACAGAATGGAAAGGTAACCCACAGAATAGGAGAAAATATTTGCAAATCATATATCTGATAAGGGATTAATCCTCAGAATATATAAAGAACTCCTAAAATTCAACAATAGCAAAAACCCAATTCCAAAATGGGCAAAGGACTTGATAGATGTTTCTCCAAAGAAGATATAAAAATACCCAAAAAGCACATAAAAAGATGCTCAATCATTAGGGAAATACAAGTCAAAACTACAATGAGATACCACTTCACACCCATTGGGATGGCTACTATCAACAAAACAGGGAAAAAAAACCCAAAATAACAAGTGTTGGCGATGATGTGGAGAAATTGGAACCCTTGTTGGTGGGAGTGTAAAATGGTACAGCTACTATGGAGAACAGTATGGCGATTCTTCAAAAAATTAAAGATAGAATTACCATATGATCCAGAAATTCCACTTCTGGGTATGTACCCAAAAGAACTGAAAGCAGAATCTCAAAGAGATATTTGCATACCCATGTTCACAGCATTATTCATAATAGCTAAAATGTGGAAGCAACCTAAGCGTCCATCAATGAATGAATAGATAAGCAAAATGTGATATATACATACTAGGGAATATTATTCAGTCTTAAAAAGGGAGGAAATTTTGACATATGCTACAGCATAGATGAACCTTGAGGATATTATGCTAAGTGAAATAAGCCAGTCACAAAAAAACCAAATATTGTATGATTCCAATTAAATGACGTACTTAGAGTAGTCAAAATTGGAGATAGAAAGTAGAATGGTGGTTGCCAGGGGCTGGGGGCAGAGGGGAATGGGGAGTTATTGCTTAATGGGTATAGAGTTTCAGTTTTGCAAGATGAAAAAAGCCATGGATATGAATAGTGGTGATGGTTGCACAGCGTTATGAATGTATTCATACCACTGAACTGTATATTTTAAATGGTTGAGATAGTTAATTTTATGTTACATGTATTTTACCACAATAAAAAAAGAGTAAAGAAAAATGGTACACATACCCTCATTGTATATATTTAAGATGGACTATAACAACTTCCAAAAAAATGAAACATCTTTTAAAAACATCAAATGTGGGCTTCCCTGGTGGTGCAGTGGTTAAGAATCTACCTGCCAGTGCAGGGGACACAGGTTCGAGCCCTGGTCCGGGAAGATCCCACATGCCGCGGAACAACTAAGCCTGTGCGTCACAACTACTGAAGCCCGTGTGCTACAACTACTGAAGCCCGCACGCCTAGAGCCTGTGCTTCGCAACAAGCAAAGCCACCGCAATGAGAAGCCCGCGCACCGCAAGGAAGAGTAGCTCCCGCTCGTTGCAAGTAGAGAAAGCCCGCGCGCAACAATGAAGACCCAACGCAGACAAAAAGAAAGAAATAAAATTAAAATTAAAAAATCAAACGTACCCATATATTCAGCACAAAAGAGAAACACTGAGACAAAATATGGATCCGGTCAACTTTGGTGACATTTAAACAGGTACACTTTTTTTTTTTTTTTTTTTTTTGTGGTAGGTGGGCCTCCCCCTGCCGTGGCCTCTCCCGTTGCAGAGCACAGGCTCCAGACGCGCAGGCTCAGCGGCCATGGCTCACGGGCCCAGCCGCTCCGCGACATGTGGGATCCTCCCAGACCGGGGCGCGAACCTGGTTCTCCTGCATTGGCAGGCGGACGCGCAACCACTGCGCCACCAGTGAAGCCCTAAACAGGTACACTTTTTAGTAGTCCACATGAAGGAATCAAATACAGTCCTTTCTCCTTTGTCCCTCCTATCCAAAATTTCACCTCCTTCCTCTCAAACCTCTCTTCAGCAATTGGTGGCAATATTTCAAAGTCTTATAATAAAACCTTCAAGTAATTTACTACCTAATTTGTACAGCACTCCTCGGCCATAAAATGGGTTACTTTGCACTTGTTGAAAAGAAGTGAGAGGGGAGGAAGAGCTGCTCTGCTGCAGTCTATATAAGTTCTGATGTAGAACAAATTCACCAAGATACATTGTTAAGTAGAAAACAGCAAGGGACAGTGAATGTGTTAGAATATGCTACTATTTGTGTTTTTAATAGGGGTTGGGGGTCTACATATATGCTTATAGATTCAAAGACTGCCCCTGGAAAGATATACAAGAAAGTATTAACTGTGGTAGCCTATAAGAAAGAAAGATAACTGATTTGTGAGGGAGACCTAATTTTCCCTGAGTAACTTTTTAAACCATTGTGCATGTATTACTGCCTCACCCCTCAAAATAGTTTTAAGGAGAAAAATACAGAGCTACAAGGATGTTTATTGCAGTACTATTTATAATAGTACAAACTTTGAACAATCTAAGTACCCGACAAGAGGAGTGGTTAAATATATTACAGTTTAAATTAAAAGCCCAGGCTCTGGAGCCAAATCATCCGAGTTTCAATGCTGGCTTTACCACTTACTATCTAAATGACCTTAGGCAAAAGATTTAAATACTTTCTGCCTCTGTTTTCTCATCTCTAAAATGGAAATAATAGTTGGGTCTAACTCAAAGGATTGAAGTGAGGATTAAATGAGGTAACATTTGTAAATGCTTAGTGATATACCCACTGCACACAGTTACTGGTCAACAAATGTTATTTTTATTATTATTGTGCATTCATACAATAAAATAAAATCAACCACTGAAACACATTTTATATAACATTTATATTATAATTATGTAATTGGTAAATAAAACACATTAAAATGTAATACATATAGTGCCATTTTATAGGAAAAACTGTATATGTGTATTAAAAAAACTAAAAGAAACATAACATAAAAAACATCTCTAGTAGGTGAGATCACAAGAAATCTTTGTCCTTTTGCACACCTGTATTTTCTGAACTTACAACATAATTTTAAAAATTAAAAGTTACTATTTTTAAAAGATGATGGTATAAAATTTAATAGAATATTTCAGAGGTTTCTGAATTATCCAAAGGAAAATTCCTTTGCTGAAATATGGCATGCTGCAAGCCAAAATCTTCCTTAAGAAGGACCCTTTAAGTTTTTAAAAACTATATCCCAAACATGGTTATCATAGAGACAAAAGCTTATTAGCACACTCACATTAACTCACAAAGACACTTATCTGAGAGTTTACCTTAACATTTATTCAAAAAAAAATTCATTAGGTACCTATTATGTGCCAAGCAAACACTAGAGATACCAAAATAAACTATGCAAGTGCCCTGATGAAACAAAATCTAAATAGAAATGTATACTTCTCCCTATGACACAATACAAGTGATGCAGTTTTGAAAGAGAGGAATGTTTACTTAAAATGCAATGGGGAGTGGACTGACCAACTTCCAGCATGGCAGTGTGAGGAGCTCCACAGATCTACTTCCTAGAGAATATACTTTTAAAAAATACCATTTAAAGTCTTTAGAAATGGTCCTAAGAGCACAGAGCAAATGAAGAAACATATATTCAAGAAAATCTACTACAACTTTAAGAATAGCCAATTTCTGTTGTATTTGAACCAAGGCCCATCCCCACCCACCCCCTTCCCAATTCAACAAGACAGAAACTCCATTCCAGACTAGTACAGCTGAGAACACAGAATTAAGAATACAAGCAACTAAGCCACAAGCAAGAACTCCAATTGCTTTTCTCTTCACCTGCAACTTGGCCTACAGACACACAAGAAAGTCTTCTTTTCTATTTTTCTGAAGTAATAGTTTCTCTGAGTTTAGTTATTTCTGAGCTTACTGGAAAATCATGCCATTTTTGCTCAAATCACCATAAGGTACAAGATATAAATAGATTGAAATCATAAGACAGCAGCAACAACAATAGTATACATGAATATCAGTAAACAGTCAAAATTAAAACTGAATAAATTTAAATTAAATTAAACAAGATACCAACATTTAAAGATTGGGAAATTACAAAATGTTGGCAAAGATATTTAGAAAAGAGACACCTGAGACATAGTTGGTAAAAATATAAACTGATACAATCTTTTTTTTTTAACACAAGCAACTTGGCAGTACTAGGAAGAGTAACGATGCACATACCTTTTGACCTATTCTTTATTTAATTAATTTTTATTGGAGTATAGTTGGTTTACAATGTTGTGTTAGCTTCTACTGTACAGCAAAATGAATCAGCTATATATATACATATACCCCTCTTTTTTGGATTTCCTTCCTTTTAGGTCCCCAGAGTAGACTTCCCTGTGCTTTATGCAGTATGTTCTCATTAGTTATCTCTTATACATAGTATCAGTAGTGTATATATGTCAATCCCAATCTCCCAATTCCTCCCATCTGTCCTGCTTTCCGCCTTGGTATCCATACTGTTTGTTCTCTACGTCTGTGTCTCTATTTCTGCTTTGCAAATAAGATCATCTATACCGTTTTTCTAGATTCCACATATATGCATTAATATACGATATTTGTTTTTCTTTCTTTCTGACTTACTTCACTCCGTATGACACTCTCTAGGTCCATCCACATCTCTACAAATGACCCAATTTCGTTCCTTTTTATGGCTGAGTAATATTCCATTGTATACATGTACCACACCTTCTTCATCAATTCCTCTACTGATGGACATTTAGGTTGCTTCCGTGTCCTGGCTATTGTAAATAGTGCTGCAATGAACATTGGGGTGCGTGTGTCATTTTGAATTATGGTTTTCTCTGGGTATATGCCCAGCAGTGGGATTGGTGGGTCATAGGGTAGTTCTATTTGTAGTTTTTTAAGGAACCTCCATACTGTTCTCCATAGTGGCTATACCAATTTTCTTTCCCATCAACAGTGTAGGAAGGTTCCCTTTTCTCCACACCCTCTCCATTATTTATTGTTTGTAGATTTGACCTATTCTTTAAATTCTACTTTAAGGAATTTATCCTAGATTCATAAATGGGCATAGATAAACTGTTAGTTACAGTGGTATATCAAAAAAACTGGAAACAACCTACATGTCAATCAATAAAGGATTGCAAAACAAAAAAAGGATTGCTTAGATAACTTATGATATAAAGCAGCTGTTGAGATCAGCAAGATAGATCTTAAAGTATAACATGAAATGATGTCCAAGATAATATGCTTTAGTTTATACAATACTATCACCATATATAGTACATAGAGTATTTTGTCAAAATAAATTACTAGAGAAGAAATTTCTTGTGCCTAAACCAAGACACAAGAAAGTTAACAGTGGTTTATTTCTGGGGAATGCAAAGGAGGTCAAAAGAAGTAGGAAGAGAAACTTAACTTTTTATCCATGTACATTTCCATGCTATTTGAATTTTTATAAGGAACATGTATTTTTGCGTGATTTTTTCTTTTTTCTTTTTTTGGCTGCGTTGGGTCTTTGTTGCTGTGTCGGCTTTCTCTAGTTGTGCTGAGCCGGGGCTACTCTCTCTTTTTTTTTTTTTTTTTTTTTTTTTTTTGCAGTACGTGGGCCTCTCACTGTTTTGACCTCTCCCGTTGCGGAGCACAGGCTCTGGACGCGCAGGCTCAGCGGCCATGGCTCACGGGCCCAGCCGCTCCGCGCCATGTGGGATCCTCCTGGACCGGGGCACAAACCTGTGTCCCCTGCATC
>NC_041222.1:29428544-29490233 GCF_002837175.3 Physeter macrocephalus
CCTGCAGCATGCGAGATCTTCCCGGACCGGGGCACGAACCCGTGTCCCCTGCATCGGCAGGCGGACTCTCAACCACTGTGCCACCAGGGAAGCCCGGGGCTACTCTTCATTGTGGTGCATGGGCTACTCATTGCAGTGGCTTCTCTTGTTGCGGAGTACAGGCTCTAGGCACCCGGGCTTCAGTAGTTGTGGCTCGTGGGCTCTAGAGCACAGGCTCAGTAGTTGCAGTGCACAGGCTTAGTTGCTCCACAGCACATGGGATCTTCCCGGACCAGGGCTAGAACCCTGTCCCCTGCGTTGGCAAGTGGATTCTTAACCACTGAGCCACCAGGGAAGCCCTTTTTGTGTGATTTTTTAAATTACTTTGTAAATTACTATTCTATTTATTAGTGCTACTTCAATGCTTAAATTGACAAATCACAAGGTATATATTCACTTCAAGGCAATAAATGTTAAAATATTATCAAAAGAATAAATCATTGATATTCTCTGACAAGCAGGTATTTTATTATAATAAATAGTTATAAGAAACTAAATGACTTGAAAAGAATGATTTCAGTGTGGATTCTTTGATGAGCACCATTCTAGAGTCTACTTTGCACATTCCTGAGCCAGGTGTTATAGGGAATGGAGTGGAAGACAGAATGCCCTGAAAGGAGATGGCTGACAAAAGACACAGTAAGAAAACAACTAACAAGCAATTTCAAACAATGTGGTAAAAAGTATTAAATGGTTTTTTAAATCTAATCAGACTTACCAAAAGGCAACTCAAATCTTGTATCCAGCAAAATTTTATGGGGAGTTGGGTTTTTAGTTCCACAGATCTCATCATCTTTCATTAATGTCTCTGCCTCCAACGTGGACCATTCCCCAGGCCCTTCCTAGAAAAGAGATCTAAGATTAAACTTCACTCTTTCATGACTCCCCTCTTGGTTAAACGGCCAGGTCTTTTTCTCTCATTTTCCTTGTCAGAGAGCTTCTGAGGGCCATTCACATATCCTAATGAGGCAAACACATCAGAGTCACCACCTGACTCTGCTGTATGTGGCTTCTGTTCTCCCTCTTTGGTGGGAGAGCAGCTTTCACTGTGCTCAGCTTTCTGTCAGCCCACCGAGGATAGAATTTCCAGAGCGGTAAAACTCAAAAACAAAGCATCTCCATGGATCAATATTTAATATGTACAATTCTTAATGACTATGTCACTTAATGTGTCACTATTTCTAATCACTAAAGAGCTAGTAACATTGCTAGTTAAGTTGACCTGAACTGGGGCCACAGTGAAAATATTCAAAGTGAGTGTCATAGGGAAATGATGCTGAGTTATGTTCTAATCTGGTAAAGTGGACAGGAAATTCAGTCTTAAAAATAGTGTATTAAGACAACTGTGAATACCAATTGCCAATTAAACTCTGTTAGGGTTATACGTGAAAGAAGGAAAACTGAAATCAGGTCCCTGGGATAGGTGACTCAAAGAGCTGGCTGAGGAAGTTTAATGGGACTCCTCTCAGAACAGTGTCTTAGAGGGAATGCAGAAGTCACAGGTATCCTAGATCTCTCTCTCTCTCTCTCTCTCTCTCTCTCTCTCTCTCTCTCTCTCTCTCTCTCTCTCTCCCCCCACCCCTGTCTCCCCCTCCCTCACACTCCCTTCCTTCACCCTGCTGATCCCACCCACCCCACCACCACCACACACACACAGAGTACTCAGAAGGGGCTATCTACCTGATAAGGCTAAATAGGTACTCTGGCACCTCTGAGTTCAGTCACAGTGCAGAGGGAAGGCCAGACTTAAATAAAATCCCCTGAACCTCTGGGTGACATTAGGAATAAGCTGGTTTTATGTCCTCTAATTAGAAAGGGGGCAGAGAAATCTGAGATATATGGATGAACATTAGCTGAATGGAGCTAGGATGTGGAGAAGCAAGGGCTAGAACCCTACTTCAAATGGGCAATGCACTGACTGACCTCATCTGACTGACGAATAGTCTTCAGTGCAATCCACACAGTCCCCACCATGGTGTCCCATATCAGTCCTTTGTTCCATACTTCCACACTTAGACCCAGGTCCAGGCGACTAATCTCACTGAAGGAAAGAAGAAAGCCCTTTTTTAGAAAACCAGGTAATATGAAAGAAACATCTACATCTCCTGTTTTGCTAAACCTTGAGTATGCCCTGATCAGGATCCTGTCATCAGGGAAAAAGCAAAATGTCCCTGATGCTGCAACCACTCTTTAGGTTCCTAGAAACCTATGTAGGGTATGCACAGAAAAATGCCTCTGTCAGTCTGTCCCCTCTCCTTTGGAGCTACAATCATGGTTAGACTAATACAGTTTCACAAGAACAATGAAGCCAAGCAATGAGGGCATTACTGCCAGGAGTGTCTGCCTACAATCTCCAAACTTAAGCAACAGTTTTATATGTTTTATTGTAATACTAGCACTGTCTTCAACTTATACCTCTGGATACAGGGAACTATAAGGAAAAAGCAAGGCTTCTTTATAACAAATATGAAAGGGAATCCAAGCAAAAGTAAAAGGGTCCATGAGAAGATCTAAGTTTGATGGGAACATGTGGTCAGAGGCAGGTGAGGGACACTGGAGTGTGCTAGTTCATTATCAGTTAAAGCAGGTACTGTCACTTATAAACAAAATGATCACAGGATAATGATAAACACAATGATTTTCCTGTAATAATAACTAGGAAAAATTATTTAAAAAGAAATTATTCCAGGGAGCCAGGTGACCACTAAGCAAAAGCAGTGTCATACATGGAAGAATATCAGCTTGGAAGGGCTAACTCAAAAATAATTATGGACTTAAGGTGAAACAAGCGAACATTTATGTTAAGGCTAAAAACATTCTCCAGAAAGCTCTTATGGAAACACAAGGTTATTTGAGCGGAAATGCAAGAAAGATGAGAAAAGGCCAATTCCAGCAGGAAAAGCAAAAAGGTATTCTCAGGAAAACAACAGCTATTCATCACATGTAGAAGTTTCAAGTTTGTGCTTTAGAGACTTGGCTTCCCTTTTGTACTATTAAGATACATGTTCTCAGATTCACTAGTTTGGGATGTGGCCTTATAGCCATAAAATTCATATCAAGTGTGTTGAAAACAAGTGAAGCAAAGCAAATTTGCCCCTTTTACATAACTACAGCAGAATAGAAAAGTACTGAGTTCATTTTTTTCATCTATGTTCCCTGGCATATACAATTCATATGGCTTGGTACATTGGGGAAGACACACAATATAGGACCTAGCTCCTATCTCTAAAAACTTCCAAGCTATCTGGAGAGCTGTTCAAAACCAAAAAGTAGGTGACCAAACCCAGCCACTATGTTAGGGCATTCACAGTGGGGAAACTGAGCTTTTGGCACACTGTTTCATTCAGCCTAATTAGTTGATTAGCCTTGGAAAAATATATGTAACAACCCCAAATCTTCTGAATCTGGAAAAGAAAAATTGCTTGGGGATCCATATACAATATTCCCAAAGCAAGTCCTAAATAGCGTCTCAAGCCAATAGCTAAAAGAAATAGCCAGAGGTCTTTACAGCTTGACTTGGACAGATAAAGAAGAAAATCTGTTCTCAGGGAACTCTGGGGAATAAAGCCCAAACAATGAGGATATCTTCTGTGAGAAGTCTCTTATCTACATCTGCTCAGATGGCCCAACTAAGAGAAGTCTGAGAGCTCTGTTTATGCCTCATCCCCAGAGCTCTGGAGAAGTTCCTGTTCTGTTTACTCAATCAACAGTATATGTGCCCACATGTATACAAGATTCTGAGCTAGGCAAATTCACAGTAAGTGAAGATGCCCTCCTTGCCCCTCAGAAATGAACAATCTAGTCCTGGAAATAAGACAAAGAAATACTAAAGATAAATGAGAAGTACCAAAATAGTATTAGATACTACCACATAATACATTAGGGAGAAAAAAAAAAGGAGAAAGGGGAACAAGTGACCAGCAATGGAGTTACCAGTGACAGAAGAGCAGGATAGGAGGAATAAGGAATAGGAGCAGTAAGGTGGATAATGTAGCTAATAAAACCTGTGTATAGAAGGAGAGAGGACAAAATTCACACAGCATCTCAAGGTGGAAGACAAAAAAAGTCACACATATCACAGTAGGGTTGAAAGAGTAAGTGCTATGGGAAATTGGAAAATAAACAAGTAAGAATAAAGCTACTATGCTGATGAGAGACTGCAGAAGATTGATATGTTTCACATTCTGGGAACAGTTATAACAGCAAGTGATTATTAGAGCCAACTGGAAATCAAAAGAAAGCAGGATTTCTAAGTTTATATACCACAGCCAGAACTGTGGTATGGCTAACAGGGAAGAGACTTGAAAAAACTGTTCATAGTTTACACGAGTGAAGAAAGAAACAAACGGTCTCACTCTGACATCAATATAACAGATAGGAATAAATCAGGTTCATAATCTTGAGAGAGAGGCAACCAGTGAGAAATTTGACACCACTAGCCTCTTCTTGAAGCCCCAGTTCTTCAGCTTCCAGGACACTACTATCTCGTTTCTCCTTCTTGCTCTCTGTTCACTCCTTCCTAGTTCTCTCTGTCCCCTCTTTAAATGCTGGTGCTCTCCAGGCTCTACCCCAGGCCCTTTTCTCACCCAACACACTCTTCCTAAGCTTTCTCATCTATGCCTATGGCTTCAACTGACCAAAATATTTCTCCAACCCAGGCTTCCATGAGTACCAGGTTCAAGTTTCTAACTTATCTTCCGTAACTTTCTTCTTACCTGTCCTATAAGAACTTCAAATATAAGCTTGTTCATAACTGATATATTATTATCTCCTATCCTAATAAGTAGCACACCACTCACCCAATCATCCAAGACAAGTCTTGGTTCTACCTCCTTAACATCTTCTATCCATCCTTTTCTATCTATCCTTCTGTTACTGTCTTAGCCCAAACCCTCATAATCTTAACCTTTAACTATTATAATAAAGTTTCCTAAATGGTACTATAAGCAGCAATATATTAAAAGCCCAGAGGATCGGAATGTTTCCCCATAAAAAGAGTCATCCTATGTCTGAGATGGACTATAAAACTCGCAAAGCAATTTCACTTCAATCACAAATTTCACTGCAATTTTAATACATTTTCTTGGTTGACCCCCTTGTGCCCACCTTCCCAAAAAATAAGCATAACGTTGTAAGCGAGAGTAGACCTTTACAGATGAGGAAACTGACACTCAGAGAAGCTAAGTGATTTGGTCAGCCCTTCAAAATGATATTGTACATTTTTCTTCCCTTTCCTAGAGCAGAAAAAAAAAAAATTGCTGAAATTTAAGAGGAAAAAACGAAATAGCAAGTTTTTAAAGCCAGAGCTTACAATCATAATATACTAAATTTTGTGTCCTATGCAAGCAATTCTACTAATATTTACTCATTTTTATTAATTAGATGAAGGTAGAACATTTTACTCCATAAAGCAAAAGGATTATAAGCACAGACATCCTCATCTTCGAAAGCAGGTGACTTGGAAACACAAACACAGTCCTCACATGCATAACCACATTCCTTCAAGAAGCCTTCTGAGAATCAAAGAAAGATTAAGTTAGGTTTAATATCATGCTCAGTATGTTATACTATACCTAATTCTGACCACTAGGAAAATCTGACTAGGTAGTGTTTTCACCCATGTAAACTGAGCGTTTATTCAAATTCATAATTCGTCTCTGAAAATAGATTACAAATCGGGAGACAATAAAACTGCAGATGTACTTTACCTACCACACACCTCACTTGTTCCTTTCTCTAGTTTTCAAAAAGAATATTTAACATGCTATTAAAATGTGTTTTTAAATATTTAACATATTTTATAAGTCTTAGATGTACACAAAATCTTCAGCCTCTACTTGTTTAATCCAATGTGATTACCTTGGAAATATTGTCAAATATTGTAGGCATGCTGCTGCTGCTGCAAAGTACTTACAACATAAAATCTTGTTCCCAGGAAGGTTGATCGCCACGGACTGCTACAGTTGTGCTCTTCACATTTTGCACTTTCAGGGTCACATATGTGTTAAATTTGTCTTTGAAAAAATGCAAAACAAAGATATAATACTTAGTGCTCAGATGGTTATCCAGTCTCACAAAGCCCTTGAAATTAAGTAATGTCCAAATTACAGTATATGTAAGAAAAAAATGGAATTATATATTGTACAATATAGCATCATTCTAAGCAGAGAGGTACAGAAAAATTAGAAAACACACACTATTCTCAAAAGCATAATCTACAATAGTGTTTTTCAAATTTAAGGACTATATTTTGTATTTGACCAGTAGATACACATACACACATATATAAACAAAAACAAAAGCTTTATGAAATGCAAGATGTGATACATTGATATTTTTATTCTAATTTTTAAAATATTAATCATAACTAACTAAATTGACTTTATAGCCCACCTGCAGTTTGAAAAAATAATAATCTAATTGATCTTACAGGAAAGATAAGATATGCAAATTAATAAAATGTATAAAGAAATACGTACCACAGAGAAAGAGAAAAAGTGCTAAAGGAGGGCAGAAGAGGATAGAGTTACCTCTACTTGTTTACAGGGACAAGAATTGAGGAAAAATCCTCATAAAGGAAATGGATTTCAAGCTTGATCTATTCACCCTGGCCTAAAGCACAACTTACATTAAAAATATATATATTATCACGGAGTCGGAAGAAGGAAATTCTCTAACCTGAGAGTATAAATTGAGTACCAAACAAAGGTAGGTGGCCTGTATCTCAAAACTCAGAAATCTGACCTAAGACTTAACACAGCACATTTTGTTACTTCCTTTTATCAGCCATGATGAGGGACACTGAATTGGGAGTTCACTTCTCTATGTAAGAAGTTAATCATAATTTTATAAAATGAAAAAAAAAGACTATCATTTTTGACTCATCAAATTGCCAAAGATTGCTTAAAACAATTACCTATGTTAGAGGTGTGAGAAAATGGGCACTGTCATGCACTTCTAGCAGAAGGTAAATCTTTCTCTTAAGTGTCATAAAAAACTATGTAGTCTTATACCTACAATTATTCTACAATTATACCAAAGATATATGAGGATACAAGCCCACTCACATGAGGGAATTCCCATCCATATTTGGTAGTAGCAATGCAGTATACCCCTAAGCTGTTTTCTATCATAGGATTTTGTACTCCATTCCCCATATCCAACCATAGCTGACCAGACCAAAAGGAGATGCCACCCAAAATCAGCCAGCCAATTCATAAGCTGACCAAAAGCTGAGACCAATATGATTCCCTCTCAAAAGATTTTCAGTAGGGAAAACAAAGAAATAGTAACAATTGATTGGTGCTGAAGCTTGAAGGAGAGGCATATAAATTCTATTGGAGCAGCCACTATGGGGTGTGTGCAAGACAGGTAAGCATAAAAAGCCTGCTGGAAGAGAAAGGAGAGCAGGAAAGCTTCTCAGAAAGAAGAGAAGCCCTAACCCAGAGCCACTGGAGAGAGCAGTAGAAACTGCTTTAGTTCCTGTTGCACCCAGATTTGGTTTTTCAGATTTTCTTGGGTTCCCAATCGTGTTTTTGCCCCCATAATCCACAGTACCCTCCTTTTGCCCCCAGAAGGAACTAGAGTAAGTCTTTATAACTAACTTGACATTCAGTTAAGAAAATGTGTATTAAAATAAGGAGATACCATTTTCACCTTCAGATGAGCAAAGATTAAAAAGTTTCATATTATCTAATGTTGATAAGGATTTGGGAAAATAGACACCCATATACTTTTGGTCTGAGTATAAGCTAGCAAAATTTTTCAGAAATGCAATTTGGCAGCAGCTACCAAATTTGTTTAAAATACATACCTTTGGCCCAACAATTCTCTACTTATAGACTCTAGCATACAGATACATTTTCAAAAGCAGGCAATGACAAATGCACAAGAACATTTACTGCTTATAATAGCAAAAAAATTGAAATGACCTGAATATTCAATAAGGGACCTAGGGTACAACAAAATTCTGTACACTTTTTTTTTTACAGTAGGTTCTTGTTGGTTATCCGTTTTAAATATAGCAGTGTGTGTATAACACTTTGAAAGAAAGAACCAGATATATGCATACACACATATACACAAGAAAACACTTTCATGATATGTTGTTGGAAAAAAAGCAGGTTGCACAAAGACATGTGTAGTTGATCCATTACTGTATACATGCACATACACAGTAAAACTCTGAAAAGGTATATAAAAGCCTCAAAATAGTTACTTCTGAGAAGCAGAACTGAGTTGGCCAAGAGATAAGGAGACTAACTTTTCATCAGATTGATATAGGTTTCTTTAATGTTTTATGACAGCACTGGTTTTTTTCAACTTTTTGAAGTGTAACTGGCAATTAAAAATTGTATATATTTAAGGTGTACAACTTGATGATTTTATATATGTATACAATGTGAAATAATCACCACAGTCAAGCTAATTCACATTCCTCACCACCTCATAATTAGCACTTTCTCTGTGTGTGTGTGTGTGTGTGTGTGTGTGTGTTGAGAACACTTAAGACCTACCCTCTTAGCAAATTTCAAGTATACAATACTTGTTAACCATAGACACATTGTTGTACATTAGCTCTCCAGAAATAATTCATTTTGCATAACTTAAACTTTGTACCCCGTTGACCAATCTCTTCCCATATTGATTTTTAATTAATTTAATGAACTTAGTGAATTTAACTAATTTAATCAATGAATCAAATGAAATTAATGATTTTTTGAAAGAATGCTTTTAAACCACAGCAAGTATGGGGAGAGGAACATAATAATTAAAGGCTGGCCTTACCTGGTGAACCCTGGAATTTGGCTCTTTTAACTGCAAGAGAGAAAAAGAGGACACTGTGAAGAATTCTTGCAAATTAATTTATTTAACCAGCATTTATTGAGTAACTACTATGTGCCAAGACTAGACTTAGGACTAGATTTTTAAGTCTAAGTCATTAGAGAAAAGAAGCTGGGACTTCTGATCAAAGCTTGAATACAGAATTAGAAGGGCCCATAAAAGTCATCCAATCTAATCTCATACTCCATGCAGAAATCTCTTACAGCTTCCTGATAAAGAGGTAGAGGGAACTAAATTACTCCTACGGCACCCAATGTCATGTCAGATAACTTTCTAAGGTTTAAATTATTTATGTTCCTTATTTAAAACCCATCATAGGAACTCCCTCATTCCACTCATGCCAAAAGAAGACCTTAACAGGCCAGATCTGGACAACAGGTTTTAAACAAGAGTGAGAAGTAACTTCTTTCTGGGAATAAGCAGTTATCAAGAAGAGTTCCTGTCCAAATAAAAGGTATCCAAACTGGAAGAGAAGAGGTAAAATTGTCATTATATGCAGATGACATGATACTAAATATATACTGAAAACCCTAAAGACTCCACACAGAAACTACTAGAACTGATAAATGAATTCAGCAGGGCAGCAGGATACAAGATTAACATACAGAAACTGGTTGCATTTCTTTACACTAACAATCAATAACAGAAAAGGAAAGTAAAAAAACAATCCCTTTTAAAATCACATCAAAAAATACTTAAGAATAAACCTCACCAAGGAGGTGAAAGACTTATACACCAAGAACTATAAAACATTTATAAAGGAAATTGAAGAAGATTTAAAGAAATGGAAAGATATCCCATGCTTTTGGATTGGAAGAATTAATATTGTTAAAATGGCCATACTACCCAAAACAATCTACAGATTTAATGCAATCCCTATCAAATTACCTGTGACCATTTTCACAGAACTAGAACAAATAATCCTAACATTTATATGGAATCACAAAACACCCAGAAATGCCAAAGCAATACTGAGGAAAAAGAACAAAGCAGGAAGCATAACCCTCCCAGACTTCAGACAATATTACAAAGTTACAGTAATCAAAATGGCGAAAGAAACCATAAATAAAATGAAAAGACAACCTGCAGACTGGGAGAAAATATTTGCAAATAATACAACCAACAAGGGTTTAATTTCCAAAATATACAAACAGCTCATACAACTCAGTTACAAAAAAACAAACAACACAATCAAAAAATGGGCAGAAGACCTAAAGAGACATGTCTCCAAAGAAGACATACAGATAGCCAATAGCCACATGAAAAGATGCTGAACATCGCTAGTTATTAGAGAAATGCAAATCAAAACTACAATGAGGTATCACCTCACACCAGTCAGAATGGCCATCATTAAAAAGTCTACAAATAACAAATGCTGGAGAGGGCATGGAGAAAAGGAAACCCTCCTACACTGTTGATGGGAATGTAATGGTGCAGCCACTATGGAAAACAGTATGGAAGCTCCTCAAAAAACTAAAAATAGAATTGCCATATGATCCAGCAATCCCACTCCTGGGCATATATCCAGACAAAACTATAATTCAAAAAGATAACATGTACTCATATGTTCATAGCAGCACTATTCACAATAGCCAAGACATAGAAGCAACCTAAATGTCCATCGACAGATGAACAGATAAAGAAGATGTGGTATATGTATACAACTTATATATACAACTCAGACATAAGAAAATGAAATAATGCCATTTGCAGCAACATGGATGGGCCTAGAGATTATCGTACTAAGTGAAGTCAGAAAGAGAAAGACAAATACCATATGATATCACTTATATATGGAATACAAAATATGACACTAATGAACTTATTTATGAAACAGAAACAGACTTACAGATATAGAGAACAGACTTGTGGTTGCCAAGGGGGGAGGTGGTGGGGGGGATAAATTGGGAGTTTGCAATTAACAGAAGCAAACTATTATATAGAGAACGGATAAACAACAAGGTCCTACTACATAGCACAGGAAACTATGTTCAATATCTTGTGATAAACCATAATGGAAAAGAATGTATATGTACATATAACTGAATCACTTTGCTGTACAGCAGAAATTAACACAACATTGTAAATCAACTATACTTCAATAAAATAAATTTTTTTTAAAAAAGAGAAAGAGAGAGAGAGAATTCCAATCCAAATGATCACAAAGAGCTTGGTTTCCAAAACGTCAGTGAAGAACTGCAGAATCCCACATGCCAGCTCTTAGGAAAGCTCAAAGACCACACAGGCAGGAAAACTGCTAAATTCCAGAAAGCACGAACTATCTTTCTGTCCATGAAGATTAAGCCTAAGTGCCACAGGGGGAAAAAAAGATAAAAGGAAATCCCAAGACACAAGGCTTGAAAAGGATACTCAGAGTACAGACCTGCCATTATCCTTGTCCTGCATTACAACTGAAAGCTTCACCTCAGCTGACATCCAAGCCCTGGTTTTTCCAAGAGATGGGTAATCCAGCACCTTTTACAAGGCCTTCTCCATTTTCTTAGTGCTAAAATCTCTCTCTTTTTTTTTGGCTGCATTGGGTTTTCATTGTTGCGCGCGGGCGTTCTCTAGTTGCAGCGAGTGAGGGCTACTCTTCATTGCAGTGCACGGGCTTCTCATTGTGGTGGCTTCTCTTGCTGCGGAGCATGGGCTCTAGGCGCGCGGGCTTCAATAGTTGCAGCACGCGGGCTCAGTAGATGCAGCACGCAGCCCTAGGGCGTGTGGTCTTCAGTAGTCGTGGCACATGGGCTCAGTAGTTGTGGCTCGTGGGCTCTAGAGCACAGGCTCAGTAGTTGTGGCGCAAGGGCTTAGTTGCTCCACGGCATGTAGGATCTTCCCAAACCAGGGCTTGAACCCTTGTCCCCTGAATTGGCAGGCGGATTCTTAACCACTGTGCCACCAGGGAAGTCTAAAATCTCTTTTCATTGAATCAAAGTATGTCTCATACTGGACTGCCCCTTTTAGTCTTGTGTCAATTTCTCTTCCCAATTATTCTTCAATTTCATCTAATTCAAGACTTACTGTAAAAGCTACAGTAATAAAGACAGTGTGGCAGTGGCATAAAAATAGACACAGACCAATGGAATAAAATAGAAATATATATATAAATATAGTATAAAATATACTATGTAATTATATAAATTATAATAAAGTAATATATATTATCCTTACCTCGTGCCATATGCAAAATTTAACTTGAAATGAATCATTTATAGAACTAAATGTAAGAGCTAAAACTATAAAACATCTAGAAGAAAACAGGAGAAAATCTTACTGGCCTTGGGTGATTAGGCAAAGATTTCTTAAACTGGATACAAAAAGCATGAAGTTTAAAAGAAAAAAATTGATAAACTAGACTTCTTCAGAAGTTAAAACATGTATTCCTCAAAAGACTCTGTTAAAAAGTTATAGACCAAGAGGAAATATTTGCAAAATGTATCTGATAAGACTGATAAAGGACTATAAAAAAATTTCAAAACTCAATATTAAGAAAGCAAAGAACACACATTTTTAAAATTGGACAAAAGATTTGAACAGAGACTTCACCCAAAAAAGATACACAGGTGGCAAATAAGCACATGACAAGAAGCTCAATATCATTATTCATCAAGGAAATGTTAATTTAAAACATAATGAGGGGGCTTCCCTGATGGCGCAGTGGTTGCGCGTCCGCCTGCCGATGCAGGGGAACCGGGTTCGCGCCCCAGTCTGGGAGGATCCCGCGTGCCGCGGAGCGGCTGGGCCCGTGGGCCATGGCCGCTGAGCCTGCACGTCCGGAGCCTGTGCTCCGCAACGGGAGAGGCCACAGCAGAGGGAGGCCCGCATACCACAAAAAAATAAATAAATAAAAATTTAAAAAAAAAACATAATGAGATAGCACTATACACCCACTAGATGATCTAAAATTTACAAATCTGACAAAACCAAGTGTTAATGAGGATGTGGACCAACTAGAACTCTCATATATTGCTGATGAGAATACAAAATGAAACAATCATTTTGGGAAACAGCTTAGAAGTTTCTTACAAAGTTAAACATATTTATCATATATTCCAGCAATTAGTCTTCTAAGTATTTACCCCAGAGGAATGAAAATTTATGCCCACACAAATACTTGTACATGAATGTTCATAAGAACATTATTCATAATAGCCAAAAACCTAGGAAGAACCCAAATGTCCTGATAAACAAATTGTGGCATATCTATACAATAGCATACTACTCAGCAGTACAAATAAAAGAGTTACTGATACACACAACAAAAAAATGAATCTGAGAAGCAAATTTTGCTAAGTGAAAGAAGCTAGATACAAGACTACATGCTGTATGACTCCATTTACATAACATGCTAGAAAAAGCAAAACCATAATAAAAAGTACAGTAGTACAAAGAAACACAAGGAAACATTTTGGGGAGATGGAACTGTCTGTATCTCAACTATGGTCGTGTTTACATGACTATATTTATTGGTCAAAGATCAAAACTCCTAGCAGCAATCCCACACTTAGGAATTTACTCTATAGATAGATTCCATAGGTACAGAAAGAAGTTTATACCAGTTAATAAGTTGAAGCAATGTTTATAATAGCAAAAGATTAGGGGATTGATTAAATGTTAAATTATCTAAATGTGACAAGCAAAGCTTTAGAATTTTCAGAAGAAAATATAAGGGAATGAATATCTCTGTATGATGGGTGAATGGATGGATGGATAGATATACAAGTTTTAGAATAAAAATCATGAAAGGAAAAACTGCATAACAACTTTGAGAGTGATTATATCTTGGGAGAGAAGTGATTGAGACTGTAAAGGATGCTTCAACTTTATCCATAATATACTATTTTTTTAACCTTAACTAATATGAAAAACATTAACATGTTAAATCTAGGTGGTGAGTACATGAGTATGTAATATATTATTCTCTATACTTTTTTGTTTTAAAAAATTTTTATTCTTGCATATGACATGGTCCTCTATGTTGAGCAGATGATATGATCATTTATGTAGAAAATCTAAGAGAATCAACCAAAAAGCTTCTGGAACTAAATAAGCAATCATGGCATGGTTGCAAAATACAAGGTTACTGTACAAAAGTCAATCACTTTCCTATATACCAACAATGAACAAGTGAAATTTGAAGTTAAAAACACATTACCATTTATATAAATCTACCAAATATGTATAAGATCTCTATGAAGAAAACTACAAAACTGATGAAAGCTATCAAAGAATGAAATAGATATTCCATGTTCATGGATAGGAAGACTCAATATTGTCAAGATGTCAGTTCTTCTCAACTTTATCTTTAAGTTCAATGCAATCCTAATCAACATCCTAGCAAGTTACTTTATGGATACAGACAAACTGATTCTAAAGTTTATATGGAGAGGATAAAGACCCAGAACAGCCAACTCAATACTGAAGTAAAAGAACAAAGTTGGAGGACTGACACTAACCAACTTTAAGACTTACTGTAGGGCTTCCCTGGTGGCGCAGTGGTTGCGCGTCCGCCTGCCGATGCGGGGGAACCGGGTTCGCGCCCCGGTCTGGGAGGATCCCACATGCCGCGGAGCGGCTGGGCCCGTGAGCCATGGCCGCTGAGCCTGCGCGTCCGGAGCCTGTGCTCCGCAACGGGAGAGGCCACAGCAGAGGAAGGCCCGCATACCACAAAAAAAAAAAAAAAAAAAGACTTACTGTAAAGTTAATAGTAATCAAGACATTATAGTATTAGGAAAAGAACAGACAAACAGATCAATGGAACAGAACAGAGAGCTAGAAATAGACCCATGTAAAGGTAGTCAACTGATCTTTGACAAAGAAGCAAAGGCAATACAATGGTGGTAGCAATGATAGTCTTTTCAATAAATGGAGCTAGAAGAAATGGACATTTACACGTAAAAAAAATGAATCTAGACAAAGACCTTCACAAAAACTAACTCCAAATGAATCACAGGCCTAAATGTAAAACATAAAACTATAAAACTCCTAGAAAATAACGTAGGAGAAAACAGATGACCTAGGGCATGTGATGGTTTTTTAGATACAAGAGGAATAATTCATGAAAGAAATAACTGATAAGCTGGACTTCATTATAATTAAAAACTTCTGTGAAAGACAATGTCAAGAGAATGAGGAAACAAGCCACATACTGGAAGAAATATTTGCAAAAGACACATCTGATAAAGGACTGTTATCCAAAATATACAGAGAACTCTTAAAACTCAACAGTAAGACAACACACAGCCTGATTTTAAAATGGGCAAAAGACTTTAACAGACACCTTACCAAAGAAGATACAATGATGGCAAGTAACCATAAGAAAAGAAGTTCAACATCATGTCATTAGGGAATTATAGATTAAAACAACTATGTATAAAATGGTGTTAAACAAGAAGGAAAAACTGCATTAAATGGATGAGGTGGCTATTTGTCCTTTGGGCTCCCTAGTACCAAAATACTCTTCCTCCTCTGAAGAAATCCCGAGAGAGGGGAAGCAGAACCCTACGACTCACTGCAAAAGCCAAAGGCAAAAGACCTAGGTGTAGCAATCACATGTTCCCAACTTGAATCTTGAGGGACTGAAACGAAGTTGCAGAGCTGGTTAGAGAAAGTTGCAGAGAAGTTGGGATTCCAGAAGAGCATGAATGTCCAAGGCAGTGGAGTTCTAAAGGACAACAGTTTACATCCAGTAATGTGAGAACACCAAAATGGACCATTCTTGTTCTTGGATATTGGGGTTTTATGTCAATTTTCCTTTTTATCTCCATTTTACAGGTAAGAAGAAATTTGAGCTCAGAGAGGTTCTGTGGCTGGGTCGCATTAAGAATCAACTGGGAACATCCCATGGATTAAATAATGGCACTAGATAAAGGATTCAGGTCGTCTGACTCTAAGTCTAGTTCTTTCCATTTCACCAGAATGCCACCATGGAGGCAGCTGGAGGAGGAGAAGAAAAAGAAAAACACATAGTCACTACCCTAAGGAAGGTGAGAGAGACAGCAAAAACAATGCAAGCACACGGAGGAAAAGAGCTAATCATATAATTCACTGTCAACTTAGAAATCAAAATGTAATGTTAAGATAAAATGTGCCAAAGAGAAAGGACAGATGAGTAAGGTTGGGATTAATAACCAAAGCCATTATCAAATAGATAGAAGTAGAACTGGGATTAAGGAAATGGATAAAACATAGATAGGCAAAGAGAAGAAGGAACAACATGAGAAAAAGGCACAGAGCAGTATTTCAGTCCAATGAGAGGCAAAACCCATTAGCCCCACAAAATCTCTAAGAGTTTTAGTGCCAGGTCCTGGGGGCTAGTCAGGCAAAAGGCTAAAACAAGGGAATTGTGGTATCCTAAATCCAGAACTTTTCCTATTTAATTTCTTCAAGAGTAAATCTTTCTAAATCTTCTGCTTTGGAAAGACAGCATAAGGGAGGACAGAGGATACCAGGAGAGTCCAGAAATGAAGTAGATACATTTTGTTCCTTTTCAGTTTTTCCCAGACATAGCCCATCTTTTTTATCATCACCTACTCCTCAACGAGACTGCACCAATATGCCTTCCCTCCCATCACTGTGTTACAATAAAGTCTTAACCTTTAAAATTACAGACTCCTTTGATAATTTAACAAAAGCTACACACCTGCTCTCCAGAAAAATGCAGGTACATCCACAAAACACTGTGCATATCAAGGGGAAATTCATGCAGGTTAAGATCATCTGCTAATAAAAATGCTTTTATTACCAATGTTGTTCTCATTAAATTTGTTTTATTAGTTATTTTCCTATTTTATATCTACAAAAATCTGCTTTTATTAATTTGTCTTAGGTTTATTTGCTCTATTTAAAAGGACTAGTTACATGGTGTTTGCTCAATAAGTATCTCTTTGGAATTGGATGTAATCATTGCTAATTCAGGGTCTTCTCTAGCCCTTGAATAATAAACATAGGCCCTTGAGAGAAATCATAGTTAGAGGAAAATGTTTTTCTAAGTATTTGTCATTATGAAGATACACCATCTAAAAACTGTTTTCCAATATTTCAATGATAACTTTTAAAAAGCTACATTAAGCCCATGGGAGTGGAGCCAAAGATGCAGCTGCTAATGACTAGGAACAAGGAGGTCTTGATTCTATACTTGGCTCTGACACTTCATTATGTGGGCCCTTAGACAAAAAGCATAACTATCTTAGGCCTCAAGGTTTTCAGATAGAAATGAATTCTGTCTGTTCTGGAAAATGAAGATTTTTGTCAATCCAGTTTCTGCAAAATAAGGGGAAGAGGAGGTAAAAGAAATGACGTGAAAGGACACTGAAACATAAAATATTCCAGTTACCATTTTAAAATTAACTGTTTTTATAAATTACAATGTTTTGATGATCATATTACATGCACCCGATTTTAGTAAAATTCCAGCACAATTCACTTTTAAAGAAACATCAAATTGTGCTTGGTGTTACTTGCAAAATAAAATCCTCAGAATCCTGGTGGCCTAGTTTTACCAATTTATTCTGAATTTGGATATTAATACCTAGAGAGTAACAAAGACTGCTTCAGCTGTCACTACTTTAACCTTAGAATACTGTACTAAATTTGACATCCATTTTATTTTTCTTTACTTGTCATAATGTGTGCACATTTAAATATCAAGTACTCTATAACTATAATGTTATTTTTAAAATCTTGATACCCGGTAAGGCAAGAAATGCCTGCCTAGTTCATCAGTGCCTTGACTACTCTTTTTTTCTGCATCAGTTGAAATAATAAGGTTTTTTTCTCTTTGATTTTTTAATGTGGCTATTACATACATGGGTTTTCAGATGATAACAAAATCTTTTTAAGTTTTAGAATCAGATTGGCAAATTCCCAAAAATTAATGTTGTGACTCTGATCAGAACTACATTTAAATCTACAAATGAAGAGACTGTATGTTTTTAAAATATTTAGGTTTCTTATACTTGAAAATAGCATGTCTCCCCATTTATTTACTCCTTTAATATCTTGTTTTATAATTTTCCACAAAATGGTCCCGTACATCTTTTGTTAGATTTCTCTATGGCACTCTTTTTTGCTATTATAAATGGTATTTTTATTGCATAGAAATACAGCTGACTTTTGAAAATTGATCTTGTATCTAATAATTCTGCTAAACTCAATTCTATTATTTATGCCTTGATTCTCCAGTCCCCTATGTAGAAAATGATATTATCTAAAATTATATATTTTTCTCTCTTTTTAAACCTAAAATATTTTGTTTGTCTGATATTATTGCATGGGCTAGGCCTACCAATAAACTTTTGAATGTAAATAATGATACCTGGCATCCTTGATGTTTTTCTGATTTTAAAGGGAACATTTTTAAGGTTTCAGTATTGAATATGATATTTGCTATAGGTTTTTCAACTTTTTATTTTGAAATAATTATAGATTTGCAACAGACAGTTGCAAAAATCATACAGAGAGGTCCCATATAACCTTCATCCAGTTCCCCCTCGTAGTTAAATCTTACATAACAAAACCAGGAAAGTGACATTGGTACAATGTGTATGGTTCTATGCCATTTATCAAACGTGTAGATCCATGTAAGAACAACTGCAATCAAGATATAGAACTACTCCATCACCACAAAGATCTTTGTGCTACCACTTTAGAGTTATACCTACCACCTCCCCTCAATATCCCTAATCCCGGGTAACCACTAATTTGTTCTTCATCTCAATAATTTTGTCATTTTGAGAATGCTATATAAACAGATTCACACAAAATGTGATCTCTTGAGATTGTTTTTTTCCCACTCAGCATAAGGCCCTTGAGGTGCATCCACGTTGCATGTATCAATCATATAATTGGGTTATGCTTTTATATCTGCTCTACCAAGCTCTGTCTTTTAATTGGTATGTAGACTATTTATATTGTATGTAATTTTTTAAGTGTTAGGGCTTAAGTCTGCTATTTTGTGGGGGGGGTTTGTTCTCAGCTTTTTTTTTCTGTTTTCTTTTTCCTGCCTTCCTGTAGGTTACTTGAACATTTTTCAAGAACTGTATTTTGCTAATCATCAGGGAAACACAAATCAAAACCACAATGAGATATCACCTCACACCTGTTAGAATGGCTATTGTCAAAACAACAAGAAACCACAAGTGTGGGTGAGGATGTGGAGAAAAGGGAACACTCATGCACTACTGATGGGAATGTAAATTGGTGCAGCCACTGTGGAAAACAGTATGGAGGTTCCTCAAAAACTTAAAAATAGAGATCTTTGTGCTACCACTTTAGAGTTATACCTACCACCTCCCCTCAATATCCCTAATCCCGGGTAACCACTAATTTGTTCTTCATCTCAATAATTTTGTCATTTTGAGAATGCTATATAAACAGATTCACACAAAATGTGATCTCTTGAGATTGTTTTTTTCCCACTCAGCATAAGGCCCTTGAGGTGCATCCACGTTGCATGTATCAATCATATAATTGGGTTATGCTTTTATATCTGCTCTACCAAGCTCTGTCTTTTAATTGGTATGTAGACTATTTATATTGTATGTAATTTTTTAAGTGTTAGGGCTTAAGTCTGCTATTTTGTGGGGGGGGTTTGTTCTCAGCTTTTTTTTTCTGTTTTCTTTTTCCTGCCTTCCTGTAGGTTACTTGAACATTTTTCAAGAACTGTATTTTGCTAATCATCAGGGAAACACAAATCAAAACCACAATGAGATATCACCTCACACCTGTTAGAATGGCTATTGTCAAAACAACAAGAAACCACAAGTGTGGGTGAGGATGTGGAGAAAAGGGAACACTCATGCACTACTGATGGGAATGTAAATTGGTGCAGCCACTGTGGAAAACAGTATGGAGGTTCCTCAAAAACTTAAAAATAGAACTACCATATGATCCAGCAATTCCACTTCTGGGTATTTATCCAAGGAAAACAAAAACACTAATTTGACAAGATATATGCACCACTATATTTATTGCAGCACTATTTACAATAGCAAACATATGGAAACAACCTAAGTGTCTATCGATGGATGAATAAAGAAGATGTGGTGTGTGTATACACACACACACACACAATGGAATACTACTCAGTCATAAGAATAATAAAATCTTGCCATTTGCGACATGGATGGACCTTGAAGATGTTATGCTAAGTGAAATAAGTCAGAGAAAGACAAATACATATGATTTCACTTATATGTGGAACATAAAAAGCAAAAGAAATGAACAAACAAAACAAAACCTCAGATACAGGCAACAGAATGGCGGTTGGGGAGGCAAAAAATGTATGAAGGGGGTCAAGAGGTACAAACTTCCCATCATAAAATAAATAAGTCATAAGATGTGATGTACAGCATGATTACTATAGTCAATAACATTGTAGTATATATTTGAAAGTTGCCAAAAGAGTAAATCTTAAAAGGTCTCATCACAAGAAAAAAATATTTTTTACAACTTTGGATGGTGATGGATGGTAACTACACTTACTGTGGTGATCATATTGCAATGTATACAAATATCATGTTGTACACCTGAAACTAATATGTTATATATCAATTATACTTCAATTTTTTAAAAAAGAACTGCAAATTGATTTATCTACAGTATTTTTAGTGTATCACTTTGTATAGCTTTTTAATGGTTACTCGAGGTATTACACTTTACATATATAACTTATCACAGTCTATAGAGGTCAGCATTTTACCAGTTCAAGGAAGTACAGAAGCCATCTCTCTTTAAGTCCCTTTTACTCTTTCTCCATTTATAATATAACCAACTTAAGTATTTCCTCTACAAAGATGAGAGCCACTAGGACAGTACTTCAATTGTCAAACATAATTTAGAAGCTCAAGGAAAGGAAAGTCTACTGTATTTACCCATATTTTTTCTCTTTCCATTATTCTTTCTGATGTTCCATGATTTCTTCTTCCATCATTTCCTTTCTGTTCCAAGAACTTCCTTAAGTCCTTCTTTTTTAAAATTTTGTTACGTTTACTTTACATAAATAAATAAATAAATAAAAGACTTAAGTAGCAAGTATTTATTGAGCAGTCATCTCTGACAGGCCTGAGCCTCGGGGTCAGTGATATCACTGCCCTCTGCAGGTTGTCCTGAGACTAAAGGAGATGATTCCTGGGAAGCCCTCCCTACAGCCTGGCATATTCACCAGGCTCAGCAAGAAAATGTGAGCACTTCCACGGTGGCTGTCATCATCATCTTTGAAGTCAGCCTTTTTGATGGCTGCAGGGATGTTCATTACCTGATCTATTAGTAACAGGTGTTCCTGTTTCCCTCCCAATCTAGTCTCTATAGCTGCCTGAATGACCCTATTAAAAACTATCCAATGGGCTTCCCTGGTGGCGCAGTGGTTGAGAGTCCACCTGCCGATGCAGGGGACACGGGTTCGTGCGCCGGTCCGGGAGGATCCCACATGCCACGGAGCGGCTGGGCCCGTGGGCCATGGCCGCTGAGCCTGCACATCCGGAGCCTGTGCTCCGCAATGGGAGAGGCCACAACAGTGAGAGGCCCGCGCACGGCAAAAAAAAAAAAAAAAACTATCCAAAACACATCATTCCTCTGCTCAAAACCTTGCAAAAGCTCCTGTTCCACTCAGAGTAAAGCCAAAGTCTTTACAGCCGTGTAAGGCCCAACCTGATCTGTACCACTACTTCCTCCCAACACTCTGACCTCATGTCCTACCAGTCTCCCCTGACCAGTCTCTTCCACCACACAGGCCTCCTAGCTCTTTCCCTCCTGGCTCTGGCCCTCCCTCCTAGCTTTTCCACATGCTGGAAATACTCTTCCTCCAGATAGCCACATGGCTCACTCCCTTGCCCCCTTCATGGCTTTGCCCCCATTTCACTCCTCGATTTGTTCCAGTGGCATTTCTATCTAATGTCACCCCCCCATGCCCCTGCTCTACTTTTTCCTCATAGCATTCACCACTCTCTAACGTAACTATTAAATTCATTTATTCTTCATCTGTACTTCCATCTCATGCCCTACTAGAATGTACATTCCAAAAGAAACAGGGATCTTCCTGTCTTGTTCTCTGTTGTGTCCCAAGAACCTAAAATAGTGCATCGCATTACAGTAGGCATTCAATATATGATTTGGGGACAAAAAAATCAATGATTTTTTTTCATAAAAAAAAGGTTCAATTCCCTACTGTTGAGTCATTATCAGCTTTTTTCGACTAATATCCGTCATTGATTTAGCGCCCACCTGGGGCCAGGCACATGAGCTCTGCACACGCTCTGAGGTCCCCCTCAGTCCTCTCAGCCACCCTCTGTAACAGAGACCTCTTTGTAGAAACGTTTGGGGAGGCTCGGGAACCTGCCGCATCTTTGGCCTGTAGCGTCTGCAGCCCAAGCAGTAGGTACCCTTAAGCCATTAGGGTAGTCTAGTATTTTTCCTTCATCTAAGAAATACTGATTTCTCCTTTATTCCTGAAAGATATTTTCACTGGGTAAAGAATTTTGAGGTGCTGTCCTTTTCTTTCAGCCTTTGAAAGATGGTGTGTCACTTCCTTCTGGTCTCCATGGTTTCTGATGAGATATCCATGGTCATTCAAATTGTTTTTCTCCTATATTGGTAAGGTCTAATTTCTCTCTTGTTGCTTTCAATATTTTTCTTTGTCCTTAGTGTACAGAAGTTTGATTATGATGTGTCTTGGTGTGGATTACTTTGGGTTTACCTATTTGGAGTCTGCTCAGCTTCTTACATCTGTAGATTTATACCTCTTGCCAAATTTGAGAAACTTTCAGTCATTATTTCTCTGGATACTTTTTTATCTCCATTCTCTTTTTCCTCTCCTGGAATTCTTATGACATGAATGTCAGATCTTTTATTATAATTCCACAGGTCTCTGAGGTTGTCTTCATCTAATTTCTCTCCCCAATCTATTTTCTCTCTTTTGTTCAAACTGGGTAATTTCTATTGTCCCATCTTTGTGTTCACTGAATCTTTGTCCTCTCCATTCTATTAAGCTCATCCATTAAGTTTTTAAATTTTGTTTACTGTATTTTTTTAGTTCTAAAATTAACACTTGGTTCTTCTTTATATCCTTTATTTCTTTGCCAAGAGTTTCCAGCTTTTCATTTATTTAGTTCAGTTACAAATGTGTTCATAATTATTCACTGAAGCATCTTTATGATGGCTGTTTTTAAATCCTTGTTATATAATTCCAACCCTTGTGTCATCTCAGTGTTGGCACCTGTTTTCATTTTTTAATTGGTTTGAGTTTACTTAAAATTGCTGGTATATTTTGGAGAAAAGAATTGGTCAGAACAGCTTAAGAAGCCTGGTAAGTGGAGAACTCATCTTGTTTTATTTAGATTGTTTGCTCCTAACCCTCTCTAGTGAAGTCAACTCTTACCCCAGATGCTCTTTTTTTTTTTTAATTGAAGTATAGTTGATTTACAATGTTGTGTTAGTTTCTGGTGTACAGCAAGGTGATTCGGTTATACATGTGTATGTTTATTTAGATTGTTTGCTCCTAACCCTCTCTAGTGAAGTCAACTCTTACCCCAGATGCTCTTTTTTTTTTTTAATTGAAGTATAGTTGATTTACAATATTGTGTTAGTTTCTGGTGCACAGCAAAGTGATTCAGTTAAATATATATATTCTTTTTCATATTCTTTTTCACTGTAGGTTAGTACAAGATAATGAATATAGTTCTCTGTGCTATACAAGAGGACCTTGTTGCTTATCAGTTTTACATATAGTAGTTTGTATCTGCTAATCCCAAACTCCTCATTTATCCCTCCCTCCTTTTCCCCTTTGGTAACCATAAATTTGTTTTCTATGTCTGTGAGTCTGTTCCTATTTTGTAAATAAGTTCATTTGTATCATATTTCAGATTCCACACATAAGTGATATCACATATTTGTCTTTCTCTGATTTACTTCACTTAGTATGATAATCTCTAGGTCCATCCATGTTGCTGCAAATGGCATTATTTCATGCTTTTTTATGGCTGAGTAATATTGCATTGTGTATATGTACCACACCTTCTTTATCTATTCATCTGTTGATGGACATTTAGGTTGTTTCCATGTCTTGGCTATTGTAAATAGTGCTGCTAGGAACATACGGATGCATGTATCTTTTTTAAAAAATAATTTTTATTGGAGTATGATTGCTTTACAATGTTGTGTTAGTTTCTGCTGCACAGCAAAGTGAATCAGCTATTGCATGTATCTTTTTGAATTATAGTTTTCTCCAGATATATGCCCAGGAGTGGGATTGCAGGATCATATGGCAACTCTATTTTTTTTTTAATTTATTTATTTGGCTGTGCTGGGTCTTAATTGCTGTATGTGGGATCTTCACTGTGGCGTGCAGGATCTTTAGTTGAGGCATGTGGGATCTTTTTAGTTGCAGCATGCAGGATCTTTAGTTGCAGCATGCGAGATACTAGGGTCCCCTGCATTGGGAGCGCAGTCTTATCCACTGGACTACCAGGGAAGTCCCCTGGCAACTCTGTTTTTAGATTTTTAAGGAACCTCCATACTGTTTTCCATAGTGGCTGCACCAATTTACATTCCCACCAGGTTCCCTTTTCTCCACACCCTCTCCAGTATTTGTTATTTTGTAGACTGTTTAATGATGGCCATTCTGACCAGTGTGAGGTGATACCTCACTGTAGTTTTGATTTGCATTTCTCTAATAACTAGCAATGTTAAGCATCTTTTCATGTGGTTATTGGCCATCTGTAGGTCTTCTTTGGAGAAATGTCTCTTTAGGCCTTCTGGCCACTTTTCGATTGTGCGTTTTTTTTTAATTTTATTTATTTATTTTGGTTGTGCCAGGTCTTAGTGGCAGCAGGTGGGCTCCTTAGTTGTGGCTCATGGGCTCCTCAGTTGCGGCTCGGCAGCTCCTTTTTATTTAGTTGCAGCACATGTGCTCCTTAGTTGCGGCTGGTGGGCTCCTTAGTTGTGGCATGCATGTGGGATCTCGTTCCCTGACCAGGGATCAAACCCATGTCCCCTGCATTGGAAGGCAGATTCTTAACCACTGCGCCACCAGGGAAGTCCCATGTTATTTTTTTGTTGTCAAGTTGTATGAGCTGTTTGTATATTTTGGAAATTAAGCCCTTTTCGGTTGCATGGTTTGCAAATATTTTCTCCCATTCTGTAGGTTATCTTTTCATTTTGTTTATGGTTTCCTTTGCCCTGCAAAAGCTTGTAAATTTGATTACATCCCACTTGTTTATTTTTGCTTTTATCTCTATGGCCTTGGGAGACTGACCTAAGAAACCATTGCTATGATTTATGTCAGAGAATGTTTTGCCTGTGTTCTCTTCTAGTTTTATGGCGTCATGTCTTATTCTTAAGTCTTTAAGCCATCTTGAGTTGATTTTTGTGTAGGATGTGAGGGAGTGTTCTAACTTCTTTGATATACATGCGGCTGTCCAACTTTCCCAACTCCAGTTGCCAAAGAGACTGTCTTTTCTCCATTGTATATTCTTGCTTCCTTTGTCAAAGATTAATTGACCGTAGGTGTGTGGGTTTATTTCTGGGCTCTCTGTTCTGTTCCATTGACCCACATGTCTGTTTTTGTGCCAATACCATGCCGTTTTGATTACTGTAGCTTTGTAATATTGTCTGAAGTCTGGGAGGGTTATGCCTCCTGGTTTGTTCTTTTTCCTCAGGATTACTTTGGCAATTCTAAGTCTTTTATGGTTCCACATGAATTTTAGGATTATTTGTTCTAGTTGTCTGAAAAAGGTCATGGGTAATTTGATAGGGATCGCATTAAATCTGCAGATTGCTTTGGGTAGTATGGCCACTTTAACAATATTAATTCTTCCAATCCAAGAGCATGGGATATCTTTCCACTTCTTTGAATCATCTTCAGTTTCCTTTATCAATGTTTTATAGTTCTCAGCATATAAGTCTTTCACCTCCTTGGTAAAGTTTATTCCTAAGTAGTTTATCTGGCAGGTTGCATTTTTATTTATTTATTTTTAAATATTTATTTTATTTATTTATTTTTTGGCTGTGTCGGGTCTTAGTTGCAGCATGCAGGATCTTCGTTGAGGCACATGGTCTCTTTGTTGCAGCACATGGGCTTCTCTCTAGTTGTGGCATGCAGGTTTTTGCTCCTCTAGTTGTGGCGCACAGGCTCCAGGGCATGTGGGCTCTGTAGTTGTGGCTCGCAGGTTCCAGAGTGCATGGGCTCTGCAGTTTGCGGCACGTGGGCTCTCTAGTTGAGGCACATGAGCTCAGTAGTTGTGGCATGCGGGCTTAGTTTCCCTGCAGCATGTGGGAACCTAGTTCCCAGACCAGGGATCGAACCTGTGTCCCCTGCATTGGAAGGCAGATTCTTTACCACTGGACCACCAGGGAAGTCCTCGCAGGTTGCAATTTTAAAAGTTACTGTTTTTTTACATTCCCTTTCTGATATTTCACTGTTGGTGTAAAAGAATGGAAACAATTTCTGAATGTTAATCTTGTATCCTACTACCTTGCTGAATTCGTTTATCAGTTCTAGTAGTTTTTGTGAGGAGTCTGTAGGGTTTTTGATATATAATATCATGTCATCTGCATATAATGACAATTTTACCTCTTGCCTTCCAATCTGGATAACTTTCATTTCTTTTTCTTGTCTGATTGCTGTGTCTAGGCACCTGCTGATTGTCTAACACAAATCAACAAAAATATTACCTTGAAACAATAGTTTCATAATAGTCTAAAGAGTATGAATAGTTAATATGAAAGGGTAGATCTGTTTTAGATTATGCCTCCCTAACAACATTTAACTATATGAATGCCAAAGCATCACTGAATGTTCCAGGCAGGGTATTAGTTGATCTCAAAGTGGATGGATGCCTCATTAAAATGGAAAGCAAACTACAGCCTGAAAGTAATTGGTCTAGAGTTTTACTATGAATAGAGTCTGAAGAAATAAAGCAGCAGGCAGGGGTGACTGCAGGTAGACTCATAGGAAGTATTGCCCCAGAAGGAAAGTGTACAGACTGGAAAAGTAAAACCTTTCTTCTAACCACAGACTTTTAAAATATATAGCTACCTACTGACTGGAAGAGATAACCAGGATGTATTGTCAAGTAAAAATATGATACACTTTGTATAAATATAATTCTACTTTGTGAAAGCAAACCAAAAACCCCATACCATATATAAAAATTAACACAAAAGAGATCAAAGACCTAACTGTAAAAGCTAAAACTGTAAAAACTCTTAGAAAACAACATAGGTGTTAGGGGACTTCCCTGGCGGTCCAGTAGTTAAGACTCCATGCTTCCAATGCAGGGGGCACGGGTTCAATCCCTGGTCGAGGAACTAAGATGGTCATGCTGTGCGGCACAGTCAAAAAATTTTAAAAATAGAAGAAAGAAAACAATATAGGTGTAAATCTTTGTGACCTTATATTAGGCAGTGGTTTCTTATTTATAACATCTAAAGTACAAGCAACAACAAAAAAATAGATAAACTGGACTTCAAACTTAAAATTTTTTCATGTCAAAGGACACTTTTAAGAAGGTGAAAAACCAGAGAATGACAAAATATTTGCAAATCATATACAGGCATACCTTGGCACTGTGTAGATTTTGTGTTTTTTAAAATTGAAGGTTTGTGGTAACTTGCATCAAGCAAGTCTATCGGAGCCATTTTTCCAACAGCATTTGTTCACGTTGTGTCTCTGTATCACATTGTGGTAATTCTCAAAATATTTCAAACCCTCCACCAGCAAAAAGATTACAACTTGCTGAAGGCTCAAATGATGGTTAGCATTTTTTAGCAATAAAATCTTTTTAAATTAAGGTATGTACATAACAGTTTAGACATAATGCTACTGCACACTTAACAGACTACAGTATAGTGTAAACATAACTTTTATATGCACTAGGAAACAAAAAAATTCACGTGGCTCACTTTACTGTGATATTCACTTTATTGTGGTGGTCTGGAACCAAACCCACAGTATCTCCACAGGTTATTGGAGATACACCAGTATATACATGAGGTATGCCTGTAACTGATAAGGGTTTTATATCTAGAATATATAAAAATTCTTACCACTTAATAAAAAGACAACCCAATTTTTTAATGAACAAAGGATCTGAATAGGTATTTCTCCAAAGAAATATAAATAGGCAATAAACACATGGAAAAGATGTATAACATCATTAGTCATTACAGAAATGTATATAAAAACAAAGCTGTAAATCAAAATTGGTATTCACAAATGAGATACCATTTCACACTCACTAGGATGGCTAAAAGCAAAAAAACAGAATAACAACAACTGTTGGCTCGGATGTGAACAAACTGGAATCCACATAACACTGCTGGTGGAAATGAACAATGGTACACTTTGCAAATCAGTTCACAGTTCCTCAAAACATTAAACACAGAGTTACCATCTGGCTTGTAGGAGCAGTTATATATCTGAGGGAAATGAAAACATATGCACTCACAGCAACATGTACACAAATGTTTATAGCAGCATTATTCACAATATCCGAAAGGTGGAAACAACCCAAATGTCCATGAACTGATTAATGTATAAACAAAAGGTGGTATAGCCATACAGTGGAATATTATTCAGTCACAAAGAAGAATGAAGTGCTGATATATGCTACAACATGGCTGAACCTTGAAAACATGCTAAGTGAAAGAAGCCAGTCACAATGGACCACATTCTGTGATTCCTTTCATATGAGACAGCCAGAATTGGAAAATCCACAGAGCCAGAAAGCAGATTAGTGGTTACCAGGGGATGAAGGGAGAGGGAGTGATTACTTAGTAAGTATGGTATGTTTTTCTCTAGTTTGAAAGAGAAAGGTGGTAATTGTACAACATTGTAATATACTAAATGCCACTGAACTGTTAAAATGGTTAATTGTATGTAATGTGAATTTTACCTCAATTTTTTTAAGTCTACACCAAATATTGTACACCGATATTCACAGCAGCATTATTCATAATAACCTAAAAGTGGAAACAACCCAAACGTCCATTAACAGATGAATGAATAAACAAAATGTGATACATCCAAACAATGGAATAGTATTCAGCCATAAAAAGGGACAGAGTATGATAAAATCTAAAACTTGAATAAACCTCAAAAACATTACACTAAGTGAAAGAAGCCAGCTGCAAAACACAAATATATTGTAAAATTCCATTCATGTGAAAAATTCAGAATAAGTAATTCTGTAAAGACAGAAAGTAGATTAATGGTTGCCTTGACCTGGAGAGGTTGCGAGAAAATGGAGAGAAGTGATAGCTAATGGGTATGGAGTTTCTTTTGAGGGTGATAATAATGTTCTAGAATTGACTGTACTGATGGCTACACAGCTCTGTGAATCCAGTAAGAACCACTGGATTATACTTTAAATGGATGAACTGTATGGTATATGAATTATATCTCAAGCTGTTAGAAAAAAAGTAAACCAAAAAACCCTAATAGAGGGGCTTCCCAGGTGGCGCAGTGGTTAGGAATCTGCCTGCCAATGCAGAGGACATGGGTTCAAGCCCTGGTCCAGGAAGATCCCACATGCTGTGGAGCAACTAAGCCCGTGGGCCACAACTACTGAGCCTGAAAGCCACAACTACTGAAGCCCACATGCCTAGAGCCCATGCTCCACAAGGGAAGCCACTGCAATGAGAAGCCCGCGCACCGCAACAAAGACCCAATGCAGCCAAAAATAAATAAATTTTTTAATAAATAAATAAAATTTATTTAAAAAAAAAGAAAAGAAAACACCCTAATAGATGTGTAAATATGCTTGTATAGTTGTTGTGAATAGGAAGAAAGGTATGGAAAGATACATACCAAGTGGGCTGTTAACATTAGTTACCTCAGGAAATGAGATGGGGACAGATGTGAGGTTATCAGGTTTTCACAAGTTTTTAAATCTTTATTCACCATTATATTGTTCACTTATTAAAACTTTAATTTTAAAGTCTGAAGAATTTTGAGTTTGAAAAACATTAAATATATAATATTTAAAATAAGAAAACACTGTAAGGCTCTACACTATAAACTATTCCCCCAAACTGTTAAAACATAACAGATTGATCAACAAACTTGTTATCCATCTAAATATGAAGTTAATTTCAAAGTAGTATTTTCACAGTCAAAGCTGAGAGGAGCTCCAGCTACAGCACACAATTCCTCATCATCTAATTCCATGCTACTAACAGGTGTGAAAAGCAAAGAGAAAAGTAAAAGGTGCAAAAAAAGAGATAATCATGACTGAACACAAGCTCTTTAAGACTCCACCAAGCTGCGGAGCAACTAAGCCCGTGTGCGTGAGCCATGGCCGCTGAGCCTGCACATCCGGAGCCTGTGCTCCGCAATGGGAGAGGCCACAACAGTGAGAGGCCCGCGCACGGCAAAAAAAAAAAAAAAAACTATCCAAAACACATCATTCCTCTGCTCAAAACCTTGCAAAAGCTCCTGTTCCACTCAGAGTAAAGCCAAAGTCTTTACAGCCGTGTAAGGCCCAACCTGATCTGTACCACTACTTCCTCCCAACACTCTGACCTCATGTCCTACCAGTCTCCCCTGACCAGTCTCTTCCACCACACAGGCCTCCTAGCTCTTTCCCTCCTGGCTCTGGCCCTCCCTCCTAGCTTTTCCACATGCTGGAAATACTCTTCCTCCAGATAGCCACATGGCTCACTCCCTTGCCCCCTTCATGGCTTTGCCCCCATTTCACTCCTCGATTTGTTCCAGTGGCATTTCTATCTAATGTCACCCCCCCATGCCCCTGCTCTACTTTTTCCTCATAGCATTCACCACTCTCTAACGTAACTATTAAATTCATTTATTCTTCATCTGTACTTCCATCTCATGCCCTACTAGAATGTACATTCCAAAAGAAACAGGGATCTTCCTGTCTTGTTCTCTGTTGTGTCCCAAGAACCTAAAATAGTGCATCGCATTACAGTAGGCATTCAATATATGATTTGGGGACAAAAAAATCAATGATTTTTTTTCATAAAAAAAAGGTTCAATTCCCTACTGTTGAGTCATTATCAGCTTTTTTCGACTAATATCCGTCATTGATTTAGCGCCCACCTGGGGCCAGGCACATGAGCTCTGCACACGCTCTGAGGTCCCCCTCAGTCCTCTCAGCCACCCTCTGTAACAGAGACCTCTTTGTAGAAACGTTTGGGGAGGCTCGGGAACCTGCCGCATCTTTGGCCTGTAGCGTCTGCAGCCCAAGCAGTAGGTACCCTTAAGCCATTAGGGTAGTCTAGTATTTTTCCTTCATCTAAGAAATACTGATTTCTCCTTTATTCCTGAAAGATATTTTCACTGGGTAAAGAATTTTGAGGTGCTGTCCTTTTCTTTCAGCCTTTGAAAGATGGTGTGTCACTTCCTTCTGGTCTCCATGGTTTCTGATGAGATATCCATGGTCATTCAAATTGTTTTTCTCCTATATTGGTAAGGTCTAATTTCTCTCTTGTTGCTTTCAATATTTTTCTTTGTCCTTAGTGTACAGAAGTTTGATTATGATGTGTCTTGGTGTGGATTACTTTGGGTTTACCTATTTGGAGTCTGCTCAGCTTCTTACATCTGTAGATTTATACCTCTTGCCAAATTTGAGAAACTTTCAGTCATTATTTCTCTGGATACTTTTTTATCTCCATTCTCTTTTTCCTCTCCTGGAATTCTTATGACATGAATGTCAGATCTTTTATTATAATTCCACAGGTCTCTGAGGTTGTCTTCATCTAATTTCTCTCCCCAATCTATTTTCTCTCTTTTGTTCAAACTGGGTAATTTCTATTGTCCCATCTTTGTGTTCACTGAATCTTTGTCCTCTCCATTCTATTAAGCTCATCCATTAAGTTTTTAAATTTTGTTTACTGTATTTTTTTAGTTCTAAAATTAACACTTGGTTCTTCTTTATATCCTTTATTTCTTTGCCAAGAGTTTCCAGCTTTTCATTTATTTAGTTCAGTTACAAATGTGTTCATAATTATTCACTGAAGCATCTTTATGATGGCTGTTTTTAAATCCTTGTTATATAATTCCAACCCTTGTGTCATCTCAGTGTTGGCACCTGTTTTCATTTTTTAATTGGTTTGAGTTTACTTAAAATTGCTGGTATATTTTGGAGAAAAGAATTGGTCAGAACAGCTTAAGAAGCCTGGTAAGTGGAGAACTCATCTTGTTTTATTTAGATTGTTTGCTCCTAACCCTCTCTAGTGAAGTCAACTCTTACCCCAGATGCTCTTTTTTTTTTTTAATTGAAGTATAGTTGATTTACAATATTGTGTTAGTTTCTGGTGCACAGCAAAGTGATTCAGTTAAATATATATATTCTTTTTCATATTCTTTTTCACTGTAGGTTAGTACAAGATAATGAATATAGTTCTCTGTGCTATACAAGAGGACCTTGTTGCTTATCAGTTTTACATATAGTAGTTTGTATCTGCTAATCCCAAACTCCTCATTTATCCCTCCCTCCTTTTCCCCTTTGGTAACCATAAATTTGTTTTCTATGTCTGTGAGTCTGTTCCTATTTTGTAAATAAGTTCATTTGTATCATATTTCAGATTCCACACATAAGTGATATCACATATTTGTCTTTCTCTGATTTACTTCACTTAGTATGATAATCTCTAGGTCCATCCATGTTGCTGCAAATGGCATTATTTCATGCTTTTTTATGGCTGAGTAATATTGCATTGTGTATATGTACCACACCTTCTTTATCTATTCATCTGTTGATGGACATTTAGGTTGTTTCCATGTCTTGGCTATTGTAAATAGTGCTGCTAGGAACATACGGATGCATGTATCTTTTTTAAAAAATAATTTTTATTGGAGTATGATTGCTTTACAATGTTGTGTTAGTTTCTGCTGCACAGCAAAGTGAATCAGCTATTGCATGTATCTTTTTGAATTATAGTTTTCTCCAGATATATGCCCAGGAGTGGGATTGCAGGATCATATGGCAACTCTATTTTTTTTTTAATTTATTTATTTGGCTGTGCTGGGTCTTAATTGCTGTATGTGGGATCTTCACTGTGGCGTGCAGGATCTTTAGTTGAGGCATGTGGGATCTTTTTAGTTGCAGCATGCAGGATCTTTAGTTGCAGCATGCGAGATACTAGGGTCCCCTGCATTGGGAGCGCAGTCTTATCCACTGGACTACCAGGGAAGTCCCCTGGCAACTCTGTTTTTAGATTTTTAAGGAACCTCCATACTGTTTTCCATAGTGGCTGCACCAATTTACATTCCCACCAGGTTCCCTTTTCTCCACACCCTCTCCAGTATTTGTTATTTTGTAGACTGTTTAATGATGGCCATTCTGACCAGTGTGAGGTGATACCTCACTGTAGTTTTGATTTGCATTTCTCTAATAACTAGCAATGTTAAGCATCTTTTCATGTGGTTATTGGCCATCTGTAGGTCTTCTTTGGAGAAATGTCTCTTTAGGCCTTCTGGCCACTTTTCGATTGTGCGTTTTTTTTTAATTTTATTTATTTATTTTGGTTGTGCCAGGTCTTAGTGGCAGCAGGTGGGCTCCTTAGTTGTGGCTCATGGGCTCCTCAGTTGCGGCTCGGCAGCTCCTTTTTATTTAGTTGCAGCACATGTGCTCCTTAGTTGCGGCTGGTGGGCTCCTTAGTTGTGGCATGCATGTGGGATCTCGTTCCCTGACCAGGGATCAAACCCATGTCCCCTGCATTGGAAGGCAGATTCTTAACCACTGCGCCACCAGGGAAGTCCCATGTTATTTTTTTGTTGTCAAGTTGTATGAGCTGTTTGTATATTTTGGAAATTAAGCCCTTTTCGGTTGCATGGTTTGCAAATATTTTCTCCCATTCTGTAGGTTATCTTTTCATTTTGTTTATGGTTTCCTTTGCCCTGCAAAAGCTTGTAAATTTGATTACATCCCACTTGTTTATTTTTGCTTTTATCTCTATGGCCTTGGGAGACTGACCTAAGAAACCATTGCTATGATTTATGTCAGAGAATGTTTTGCCTGTGTTCTCTTCTAGTTTTATGGCGTCATGTCTTATTCTTAAGTCTTTAAGCCATCTTGAGTTGATTTTTGTGTAGGATGTGAGGGAGTGTTCTAACTTCTTTGATATACATGCGGCTGTCCAACTTTCCCAACTCCAGTTGCCAAAGAGACTGTCTTTTCTCCATTGTATATTCTTGCTTCCTTTGTCAAAGATTAATTGACCGTAGGTGTGTGGGTTTATTTCTGGGCTCTCTGTTCTGTTCCATTGACCCACATGTCTGTTTTTGTGCCAATACCATGCCGTTTTGATTACTGTAGCTTTGTAATATTGTCTGAAGTCTGGGAGGGTTATGCCTCCTGGTTTGTTCTTTTTCCTCAGGATTACTTTGGCAATTCTAAGTCTTTTATGGTTCCACATGAATTTTAGGATTATTTGTTCTAGTTGTCTGAAAAAGGTCATGGGTAATTTGATAGGGATCGCATTAAATCTGCAGATTGCTTTGGGTAGTATGGCCACTTTAACAATATTAATTCTTCCAATCCAAGAGCATGGGATATCTTTCCACTTCTTTGAATCATCTTCAGTTTCCTTTATCAATGTTTTATAGTTCTCAGCATATAAGTCTTTCACCTCCTTGGTAAAGTTTATTCCTAAGTAGTTTATCTGGCAGGTTGCATTTTTATTTATTTATTTTTAAATATTTATTTTATTTATTTATTTTTTGGCTGTGTCGGGTCTTAGTTGCAGCATGCAGGATCTTCGTTGAGGCACATGGTCTCTTTGTTGCAGCACATGGGCTTCTCTCTAGTTGTGGCATGCAGGTTTTTGCTCCTCTAGTTGTGGCGCACAGGCTCCAGGGCATGTGGGCTCTGTAGTTGTGGCTCGCAGGTTCCAGAGTGCATGGGCTCTGCAGTTTGCGGCACGTGGGCTCTCTAGTTGAGGCACATGAGCTCAGTAGTTGTGGCATGCGGGCTTAGTTTCCCTGCAGCATGTGGGAACCTAGTTCCCAGACCAGGGATCGAACCTGTGTCCCCTGCATTGGAAGGCAGATTCTTTACCACTGGACCACCAGGGAAGTCCTCGCAGGTTGCAATTTTAAAAGTTACTGTTTTTTTACATTCCCTTTCTGATATTTCACTGTTGGTGTAAAAGAATGGAAACAATTTCTGAATGTTAATCTTGTATCCTACTACCTTGCTGAATTCGTTTATCAGTTCTAGTAGTTTTTGTGAGGAGTCTGTAGGGTTTTTGATATATAATATCATGTCATCTGCATATAATGACAATTTTACCTCTTGCCTTCCAATCTGGATAACTTTCATTTCTTTTTCTTGTCTGATTGCTGTGTCTAGGCACCTGCTGATTGTCTAACACAAATCAACAAAAATATTACCTTGAAACAATAGTTTCATAATAGTCTAAAGAGTATGAATAGTTAATATGAAAGGGTAGATCTGTTTTAGATTATGCCTCCCTAACAACATTTAACTATATGAATGCCAAAGCATCACTGAATGTTCCAGGCAGGGTATTAGTTGATCTCAAAGTGGATGGATGCCTCATTAAAATGGAAAGCAAACTACAGCCTGAAAGTAATTGGTCTAGAGTTTTACTATGAATAGAGTCTGAAGAAATAAAGCAGCAGGCAGGGGTGACTGCAGGTAGACTCATAGGAAGTATTGCCCCAGAAGGAAAGTGTACAGACTGGAAAAGTAAAACCTTTCTTCTAACCACAGACTTTTAAAATATATAGCTACCTACTGACTGGAAGAGATAACCAGGATGTATTGTCAAGTAAAAATATGATACACTTTGTATAAATATAATTCTACTTTGTGAAAGCAAACCAAAAACCCCATACCATATATAAAAATTAACACAAAAGAGATCAAAGACCTAACTGTAAAAGCTAAAACTGTAAAAACTCTTAGAAAACAACATAGGTGTTAGGGGACTTCCCTGGCGGTCCAGTAGTTAAGACTCCATGCTTCCAATGCAGGGGGCACGGGTTCAATCCCTGGTCGAGGAACTAAGATGGTCATGCTGTGCGGCACAGTCAAAAAATTTTAAAAATAGAAGAAAGAAAACAATATAGGTGTAAATCTTTGTGACCTTATATTAGGCAGTGGTTTCTTATTTATAACATCTAAAGTACAAGCAACAACAAAAAAATAGATAAACTGGACTTCAAACTTAAAATTTTTTCATGTCAAAGGACACTTTTAAGAAGGTGAAAAACCAGAGAATGACAAAATATTTGCAAATCATATACAGGCATACCTTGGCACTGTGTAGATTTTGTGTTTTTTAAAATTGAAGGTTTGTGGTAACTTGCATCAAGCAAGTCTATCGGAGCCATTTTTCCAACAGCATTTGTTCACGTTGTGTCTCTGTATCACATTGTGGTAATTCTCAAAATATTTCAAACCCTCCACCAGCAAAAAGATTACAACTTGCTGAAGGCTCAAATGATGGTTAGCATTTTTTAGCAATAAAATCTTTTTAAATTAAGGTATGTACATAACAGTTTAGACATAATGCTACTGCACACTTAACAGACTACAGTATAGTGTAAACATAACTTTTATATGCACTAGGAAACAAAAAAATTCACGTGGCTCACTTTACTGTGATATTCACTTTATTGTGGTGGTCTGGAACCAAACCCACAGTATCTCCACAGGTTATTGGAGATACACCAGTATATACATGAGGTATGCCTGTAACTGATAAGGGTTTTATATCTAGAATATATAAAAATTCTTACCACTTAATAAAAAGACAACCCAATTTTTTAATGAACAAAGGATCTGAATAGGTATTTCTCCAAAGAAATATAAATAGGCAATAAACACATGGAAAAGATGTATAACATCATTAGTCATTACAGAAATGTATATAAAAACAAAGCTGTAAATCAAAATTGGTATTCACAAATGAGATACCATTTCACACTCACTAGGATGGCTAAAAGCAAAAAAACAGAATAACAACAACTGTTGGCTCGGATGTGAACAAACTGGAATCCACATAACACTGCTGGTGGAAATGAACAATGGTACACTTTGCAAATCAGTTCACAGTTCCTCAAAACATTAAACACAGAGTTACCATCTGGCTTGTAGGAGCAGTTATATATCTGAGGGAAATGAAAACATATGCACTCACAGCAACATGTACACAAATGTTTATAGCAGCATTATTCACAATATCCGAAAGGTGGAAACAACCCAAATGTCCATGAACTGATTAATGTATAAACAAAAGGTGGTATAGCCATACAGTGGAATATTATTCAGTCACAAAGAAGAATGAAGTGCTGATATATGCTACAACATGGCTGAACCTTGAAAACATGCTAAGTGAAAGAAGCCAGTCACAATGGACCACATTCTGTGATTCCTTTCATATGAGACAGCCAGAATTGGAAAATCCACAGAGCCAGAAAGCAGATTAGTGGTTACCAGGGGATGAAGGGAGAGGGAGTGATTACTTAGTAAGTATGGTATGTTTTTCTCTAGTTTGAAAGAGAAAGGTGGTAATTGTACAACATTGTAATATACTAAATGCCACTGAACTGTTAAAATGGTTAATTGTATGTAATGTGAATTTTACCTCAATTTTTTTAAGTCTACACCAAATATTGTACACCGATATTCACAGCAGCATTATTCATAATAACCTAAAAGTGGAAACAACCCAAACGTCCATTAACAGATGAATGAATAAACAAAATGTGATACATCCAAACAATGGAATAGTATTCAGCCATAAAAAGGGACAGAGTATGATAAAATCTAAAACTTGAATAAACCTCAAAAACATTACACTAAGTGAAAGAAGCCAGCTGCAAAACACAAATATATTGTAAAATTCCATTCATGTGAAAAATTCAGAATAAGTAATTCTGTAAAGACAGAAAGTAGATTAATGGTTGCCTTGACCTGGAGAGGTTGCGAGAAAATGGAGAGAAGTGATAGCTAATGGGTATGGAGTTTCTTTTGAGGGTGATAATAATGTTCTAGAATTGACTGTACTGATGGCTACACAGCTCTGTGAATCCAGTAAGAACCACTGGATTATACTTTAAATGGATGAACTGTATGGTATATGAATTATATCTCAAGCTGTTAGAAAAAAAGTAAACCAAAAAACCCTAATAGAGGGGCTTCCCAGGTGGCGCAGTGGTTAGGAATCTGCCTGCCAATGCAGAGGACATGGGTTCAAGCCCTGGTCCAGGAAGATCCCACATGCTGTGGAGCAACTAAGCCCGTGGGCCACAACTACTGAGCCTGAAAGCCACAACTACTGAAGCCCACATGCCTAGAGCCCATGCTCCACAAGGGAAGCCACTGCAATGAGAAGCCCGCGCACCGCAACAAAGACCCAATGCAGCCAAAAATAAATAAATTTTTTAATAAATAAATAAAATTTATTTAAAAAAAAAGAAAAGAAAACACCCTAATAGATGTGTAAATATGCTTGTATAGTTGTTGTGAATAGGAAGAAAGGTATGGAAAGATACATACCAAGTGGGCTGTTAACATTAGTTACCTCAGGAAATGAGATGGGGACAGATGTGAGGTTATCAGGTTTTCACAAGTTTTTAAATCTTTATTCACCATTATATTGTTCACTTATTAAAACTTTAATTTTAAAGTCTGAAGAATTTTGAGTTTGAAAAACATTAAATATATAATATTTAAAATAAGAAAACACTGTAAGGCTCTACACTATAAACTATTCCCCCAAACTGTTAAAACATAACAGATTGATCAACAAACTTGTTATCCATCTAAATATGAAGTTAATTTCAAAGTAGTATTTTCACAGTCAAAGCTGAGAGGAGCTCCAGCTACAGCACACAATTCCTCATCATCTAATTCCATGCTACTAACAGGTGTGAAAAGCAAAGAGAAAAGTAAAAGGTGCAAAAAAAGAGATAATCATGACTGAACACAAGCTCTTTAAGACTCCACCAAGCTGCGGAGCAACTAAGCCCGTGTGCCACAACTACCGAGCCTGTGCTCTAGAGCCCACGAGCCACAACTACTGAGCCCACGCACTACAACTACTGAAGCCTATGTGCTCTAGAGCCCGTACTCCACAACAAGAGGCACTGCAATGAGAATCCCGCGCACTGCAACAAAGAGTAGCCCCGCTCGCCACAACTAGAGAAAGCCTGCGCACAGCAATGAAGACCCAACGCAGCCAAAATATAAATAAATTAATTTTTTTTAATTAAAAAAAAAAAAAGACTCCGCCAATATGAAAACCCGAGAAGTCAGGGCTAAAGAGAAAATGGAGAGGCAGAGCATTTGGCTCCAGACTGCTTACAATTAAAAGCAAAAATAAGAGAAGATTATTTCTTTTTTTATTTACACTATGCCTAATCCTCAAAAACACTATAACTTCAGCTCCTGAGTTTCCTTGACCTTGCTGAAGAATCAAATCTACAACTGGCACCCTTGAGATTACAGGAAATAATCCTATTCACATTGACTCTGCATCCAGTGACCTGGTTCCTCAGGCACTGGGAATGGCTAACCTGCCTTGTTCTAGCCTGTCCTTCTTATGAAATAATTTCCAAAGCCTTGCGGCACTAGTTGCCCTGTTTGTAACCTCCTGTTTTAGAATCTAGCATTAAAGAAGTGTCACCTGTCAAATACGATAACCACTATTTCCTTCTTATTTAAAAGTTAACATTTTAAAATATAGGAATCATATATAATCCTACTGCCCTGTTTTCAATCTGCTATAGTGTATATATATATTTTTTTAATATAGTTGCAATTATTAATTTGCATATTTTGTTGTATTATACTTTTACATTTGTCAAATATTTGGACATAAAGATGCACTAACTGTGACATCTGTCAAACAACTGAACACAGGAGTTGACTCAGGTGTTCTTACTGGCTGGCAAGATGTCCTTTTCCTTCCCTCTCCTTTATGATAAACTGTCAAGTGGCAGACCATTTTCTAGTGCAGCAAAGGTAGCTACACCAAGCAGATCCATTCTCTAGGAGAAACTGGGACCGTTCTGGTACAAAGCAGCGGGGCAGCCATACCAGATCTGAACCTGACATAGCAACTTTGCCAAATACAAATAAAATTCTACACAAAGAGAAGTTTCCCCTAATAAGATGATTTGCAGCCAGGGCTCCCTCCTCACTTCCTGAGGTTGCTGGATCACTTAACTGGCAATCAGGGCCTTACGTTAAAATCTAAGCAGAGGCTTCTAACAGGAAATGGAGAGTGAGGCCATCTAACAGGAAATGGAGAGTGAGGCCATCTAAGAAATACCCTGTTTCTAGAGGGGAAAAAAGCTACATATGAATGACTATCTCATTATTCTTGGGTGGAAAAAAAATTTTAATTGTTTTTTAAGAAGACCATGAAATGATTCTAAAACAATGTAATAAGAAAATGGCACTCAAAAGTAAACACTTTTAAAATTACGCATTTTATTTCACAGCTTCTAAATATTTAAAAAATGGAGTCACAGAAGCAAAATGAAAGACTAAAATAATAAGGAAGCCTGCTGAGAGGCAGATTAAAAAAAGGAAGCTCAGTGAGATAAGAATATTAAGGTAAACATAAGAAAAATTATAAAGAGTTCCCTGGTGGCCTAGTGGTTAGGATTCTGGGCTTTTACTTTCGTGGACTGTTTTGATCCCTGTTTGGGGAACTGAGACCCTACAAGCCGCTGCACAGCCGAAAAAAAAAAAAAAAAAAAAAAAAAGGAATAAAATAATGATAAAAATTTTTTAAAAGAAAAATTATAAAAATTCATTGTAAGTAGTGAGAGAAGAGTCAACTTTGAAGAAACCGAAGCGATGATTTAAAGAAGAAATTTAAGAAAATCTCCAAGAATGAAAAAGGAAAAAAAATGAAGAGATTAATATAATTTTAAGGAGTGAGGGGACGGGGGAGAGAGTAGCAGAGCTCTAACACATTGATAATTGGAGTTCCTGAAGATGATACAAGAACAAATGGAACAGAAGTAATATTCAAATACAGAAGAAAATTTTCTTCAGATGAAGAAAGAGCTCAAGCATATCAGATAAGATTAATAAAAAAAAAAAGAAGGGATCAACATCTAAAAATATTTTAGTGAAAAGCACCATCTATAGGCATTCTTCTAATGACAAAATGACAAAAAATGGCAATCCAGGAACTCTATACCTAGCCACTTGGCATTCGCCTATGAAAAGGAGTCCATTATACTCTAGGTGCCTTGCTAAAATAAACACTGTATCATTGACCCTGAGCTAAGGAAAGCAACCCAATTCAATCCTTCATGTATTTAAGTACCTATATCTACAACATGACCCCACCATCATGGCCCTCTTTGATTAAATCAAGGGTGATCACATCAGCCCCAAGGGTAGTCAATCAGTAGACTACATAGCATCTCAACAGATGTTTTGAAAGAAAAACTATGCTAGAAATAAGCGTTTATAAGGGATAGTGACTGAACAAATCAATCAGCACCTCACTTAGGGAAGAAAAATGTGAATCACACAGACAAGTCTGAGAAAAAGTGAGGACAAAAGTAGGAAAAAAAAATCAAGGAGAAAAACCAAACATTTATTATGTCTCCACTCCACACTGACAACTTCCTGAGGTTCAAGTGGTAACAAGATAGCCTGTTTATTACAATTGCATTCATACTGAACAACCTTTTAATTCCCCAAGTAAGCTCTATTCTCTTGAGGGTCTGATTCCTATTCTTCCTAGGAAACCTAGATGTGTGGCTTTGCTGGTTTTCACAAGGGTAGGCTTACGCTTGACAATTATCTTCATATCTTTACTCCTTATGTATCCAGAAGTGAGAAGGAAAACTGCATTTGAGGGATCTCTAGTAGTTCGATTATAGTTGGAACTTAAAGAGTGGGGACAGAAAATGGCAAGAGTAAAGTTGAAAGCCAGAGAAGACCATCAAGTGCCTTGGAAACCAGTCCAAGGAATTTGGAGATCGATTTTATCCTAAGGGATTTTAAGCAGAGTAGTACCCTGATCAGATTTACATTTTAGAAAAGTAATTCTGGCTGCAGTATGTAGAATAAACTGGAGAGAACCAAAAACCAATAAAAAGGCTATTGCAGAAGTCCAGGTGAGATAGAGAGAGAATGGTAGCCTGTACCTAGGTAGGAAGAACTAGAAGAGAGATGAAGCTAAGAAGAAAAAGGTGATGACATTCTTGACATGAAACCCAAAGACTGAGAAAGCTGGAGCAACCACTACAACTCACGGCTATAATCTCCTTGTAGAACTGGAGATGCACTGAATGCTGGCCACCCTATACCCACAGATAAGATACAGCATAAAGAAAGCAAGAAGAAAAGAGATGAGGGGGAGAGAGTAACAAATAAATAGCTTCTACTTTAACACCTTGCTTGCCCTCGCAAGTACTAAACAAGTTCGCCTTGGGAATTCCCTGGCGGTCCAGTGGTTAGGACTCTGTGCTTTCATTCCCATGGCCAGGGTTCAATCCCTGGTTGGGGAATTAAGATCCCATAAACCGCATGGCATGGTCAAAAAAATTTTTTTTAAGTTCCCCTTAAAGAAACTTCTAATGTGAAGGAGGGGAGACTGCTGTTTGTGGTAACAAAATGTAGAGTACTTACTGATTGACCCTTTAAACTATACACACATATAACTTTGATAAAATTTTTTTTTTTAAAAGCAATGTCTGGCAGGAAAGAACAAAGCAGAAAAAAAGTTAAAATACAGATAATAGATATATGAGGATTAAGTTAATAAAGGTAAAGCACTTAGATTCTGGCACACAGTAGGCAGTCAATAAATGTTAGTTATGATGATAACTGTTACTGTTGTTACCAAAAATGGCAGAAAGCAATTACGCAAAAAAGAAAATTCATTAATAAACATAAGCTCCTGTCCTTAATAAGGACATTCACAATACACTTCATTTCCACATGTTCAAAATATTCATTCTTCAACACCAAACATTAATATTATCTCTCTTACCAAATTTCCCAATTTTTTCCAACATACTATCAGTCAAAGATAGTCTCCTTGCTCCAAATTCCCACAGCAGCTTATAGGCATCTCTTGCTTTCTATCTCCCCCTGGCAGTTATTTATATCAAAATCTTAACTCCTATAATGGGCAAAAACTCTTTAAGGCCAGAATTCCTTTTTTACTCATCAGATTATTTCTCTAAAATTCCTTGAATGTAATCTGGGTAAGGGGTCCCTGAGACAATTCCTTTTTTGGAACCCATAACACTCCCCCAAACAAATACCATAAATACTTCTTTGCAACAAGACTTTCTTTGGTAACCAGTTTGGTAACTACCAATTCCGTCACATAATTAGAAAATATGGGTGTTACATATAAAATTGATTGATGCAATGTAATTATAATAAGGCAGTTTTGAGTTTAGATGCCAATGCTACACCTAAAATATAACATGGAACTGGCTTTTACTTATATATTTTTAGGAATAATGGATTATCTGTGCCCAATCCTTGAACGCACAGACATATTAAAGAGTAAAGGCCACATCTAGTTGGCCCCATAAAACATAAGGACCAATGGCCATTTCTCTGGGATAGTTAGAGACAATAGAACTAGTGGTTGAAGGACTGAGGTTCTTTGGGGACCCAAAGGCTGTCAGAAGAACTCTACCCATCATTCTTTGATGTTGATATACAACGAAACAAACAAAAAAAACCCCTCAATTTTCATATTTGGCAAAGGAATCCTCCCTTTCTTCCCCACTAGACCTTGGGAGACAACATTAAAGCTTGCTTATGCTTTATCCAGATTTTGTAAGTCTGTATTCTCTGTACAAGGGGCCACTAATTTAGAGGCGTTAAACATTAGTCTTTATTCAGATTAACCCAAATGTACATTGTGTGTCAAGTATACTAGGCGCTAGTGGAATACAAATTTTAAAATGGGTGTCTTAAAGTCTGTGGGAAAATAGATGTAGAAATAGAAAGTTACAACACAAATGCTACAATGGAGATAAATACAAGACACTGGAATGGAATAGGATTATAGCGATGATAGCTAGAACTGCGAAAACAACTACAACTAACAGTTTTGAAAACACTTTTTGAAAACATTAAGTGCCACTTAATCCCTTAAATGCTGATTTAATCCCCACAGAAACTTTATGAGATAAGCAGTGGTATTATTTCCATGTTACACATAAGGAAACTGGGTTTGGGAGAGGTTTAAACAATTTGCTCAAGGTTACATAGCCAGTAAGTAACAGAGCTGGGGCTCAAACTCAGGCAGTTTGACTTCAAGACCTATCTACAGTCTTAATCACTATGGTAAGTTGCCATTCTCCTGGTCTGGAGAGTATAGATATCTTTCCAGTAGGTATCCTTGTTAGCGTCCTCCATTTTGATTGGAAGAAGCTTAAACAATTTAGTAATCTTTTCATTTCTTTCCTCAGACCTAGAGAAGGGCTCAATAAGTGACACCATTATATGAAATGCATGTACACTAGAGGGCTTTCCTGAGGAATTAGATGAGAGGGTTGCAAAGGTATATTGACCTTTACATGGATGTTTTAATTGGATCTGGGTGTTTTTTTTTTTTAAAGGGAACCTTTATATATATATATATATTTTTTTTAATTTATTTATTTTTGGCTGTGTTGGGTCTTTGTTGCTGCGTGCGGGTTTTCTCCAGTTGCGGCAAGCGGGGGCTACTCTTCGTTGCAGTGCACGGGCTTCTCATTGCAGCGGCTTCTCTTGTTGCAGAGCACGGGCTCTAGGCACACGGACTTCAGTAGTTGTGGCACGCGGGCTCAGTAGTTGTGGCTCGCAGGCTCTAGAGCTCAGGCTCAGTAGTTGCGGCGCACGGGCTTAGCTGCTCAGCGGCATGTGGGATCTTCCCGGACCAGGGCTCAAACCCGTGTCCCCTGCATTGGCAGGCGGATTCTTAACCACTGCGCCACAAGGAGGCCCTGGGTTTTTAAAATATATTTGTCCCTCTCTTTTGAAGCTTTTCTGCGTGCTGCTAATGATGTTTTCTCTCTCTCTGTGTGTGTGTGTGTGTGTGTGTGTGTGTGTGTGTGTGTGTGTGTGTTTGGCAGGGGGGAGTAGAAATACTGTATAAAAGAATCACTTGTTACCAGAATGTCAGCTCTCCTAACTCAGGAATGTAATAGATTTAAAAAGTGAGAGATATATACTGGGAAGCCATTGGAAGATCAGGGCAGAAAGGTAACATGATCTGATTTACATTTTTAGAAGACAGCTCTGATTACTGTTTGGAGAATGTACCTCAGGGGAGCACAAATGGAAGAAAGAAAAAATATATATGTTGGATAGCTATTGCAATGGTCCAGACAAGAGATGACGGTGGCTTACACTAATGTAGTAGAGGTAGAGATGGTGAAAAAGATCTGAGAAAATAAAGTATGTGAAGGATTAAGAATTAGTTTCTGGAGCCAAGGCAGAGCAGATGAGCATTAGCAGTCTCTGGTACACAGATGTTTTTACATTTTAGGTTCATTACTTCAATATTTATTGAGGGCCTACTGTCAAGCACTGTGCCAAGTAACATGGAGATAAAGATACCCTCTCTGCCCTCAAGGGTCTCAATCTCAAACTAGTATAGGAATGGCTGCACTAGACAATGTGCTGTTGATGCCTCAGATTCTGTTTGACTCTAATCAAAGCTGAATGACATTCTCCAATTTCAAGATCAAATCAACAATTTGATCTGCATCCAGAACCTTGAAGGGGTACAGTACTCAACATCCAAAAAACTCAAAACCAGCAAAAGACCTTATATTCTCAACTCAGTCCCCAATTGTTTGCCTAGACCCATCTTAAACTCAATTTCCCAAACTGTAACTGAGCTCCTTGGCCTTCATTTCTTATTTTCATGGATCTAACTCATGCCTGCAATTTGATGATTGGTGCTGTTTCTCTAAATCTAAGTAGGCAGACTGAAGGAATTACAAAATTATGAGACTGGCAAATAGTAATTCTCTCTTTTCTGTACTCTTTCAACAGAGCACTGACAATGCCTTCTCCTTAGAAAGTCCCTGTGGCCCTAGGGGTATAAGCAGTGCTAAGGCCAGAAGAAAGGAATCGAGGTAGTTTCTTAGGCCTGGATCTGCTCTAGGATTTAAAGGTGCAAGATGAAAACTGGGTGCTGAGATTTCCTCAGTTCCCTACTTTGCTCACTGGAGAAGGAAAGCAGAAAGCAGATATAGGATCAGGAATCAGGACAGAAGCCCTGGCTAAGAATAAAGAGTGTATATTAACCTGAATAATCTGCTGGATGTGTCTCTCTTAAGACCCCTAAATACAGTGAAAGGTATATAAAGGGAAAGCACAGAAATGTTCAAGGCAAAGGAACACTGAAAGGAAAAGAGTAAAGTGGGAAGAACTTAGGAAAATATACTCACAATGGAGAAATAACTAGCATAAACTCAAGACTTAAAAACCAGCTTAGAAAAACTAGTGATTGTGAAAAGGGAATAACTGTGTTGATAAAGATGCCCACTAAGTGTTTTCATGGAAGATATACAAGAAAAAAAATTGGACAAAATTCTTAGAAAGGTAGAGAACACTTATAGGTATGAATGAATATAAAAACACCTTCAGTTCGTACCTTTTCAGGCTTCAGAAATGATGGCTAAGAAACAGCTTTATACAAATGTAGAATAACATAGAATAAACTGAACATATCAAGTATATACTTTTTAAAAAAAACATGAAACCATTTCATGAAAGGAGAAAAAAAGCATGCTCCAAAAAAAAAAAAATCTACAGGACATAAAAAAATTTTCTTAATAACAACCAAAAAAATATACTAAGAGGCCCTGAAGAATTAAAATTAGAAATTTTTATAATAAATAGATTTGAAAGAGATTAATACTATAAAGTAAAATGGATAGTATGTTGTGCAAACTACAAGGTGTTTTATTCATTCAACATTTTATTGAGGGCCAATTATGTATAAGAGACTTAAGGGAGGTCAGAAAAGTGACTATGACATCACCACTGCCCTTAAAGAACTGAATCTAGCAGGGAAGCAGCCATATTATCCAAACAGGGAACAAGAACTATAAGAGAACTGTTGACACATATTTATCTCTACTTCCCCACTTCCCAGTGATTCTTAACCATTCTAGTCTGGCTTCCACTCCCACTACTCCACTGAAACTGCTCTTGACAAGGCCAGTCAACTCCATGCCACCAATGGCGTTTTTCAATTCTCATCTGACTCTATTGTAAATTGACAACTCACTCTTTGAAATAGACTCATCTTGACTTTCATGACATCTATTGATTTGTGTGCTGCATATGAGTTTGCTCCTTTACAGTCTCCTTTGCCATCACCTCCTCCTCATCTACCAGCCCCTCAGATTGTTGGAGTTTCCTTGAGTTTGGTCTCATACCCTCTTCTCGTTTTCTATTTATTCTCTAAATGATATCATCTACTTCCACGGTTTAATCTATGGTTACAATTTCCAAATGCCCATCTGCAGACCAGTCTTCCAGGTTTCTCAAACTTAGTATTTCTGTAAGTGAACTCTTGATTGATCCTCCCACCAAGTCTATTCTTTCACCCAATCTTTGGTACCTCAGTAAACAGCACTGCCATCCTCAAGCCATAAACCTGTGAATCAGCTTTCAAGGACCCCTTCTCTGTCACCCTCCATTTCCAATCAATCAAGTCCTGTCAATCCACCTACTTAATAGTTCTCAAATCAATCCACTATTCTGTATCTCCACTTCCATTAACCTAATAGTTTAAGCCATCCTCATGTATCACCTGGTCTACTGCAGTAGACTACTAATTAGCCTCCAATTTTCAATCCTGCCCTCTCCAATGTATTCTACACCCATTCTACCCCATGAGTTTTCTGGGTTTTGTTTTTTGGGTTTTTTTGGGCACACCACATGACTTGCGGGATCTCAGTTCCCTGACCAGGGATTGAACCCAGGCCATAACGGTGAAAGCCCGGAATCCCAACCACTAGACCACCAGGGTACTCCCTATCCCATGATTTTTTTTAATGTAAATTAGGTCCTTCAATGGCTGCCCATTAGAAATCGAAACGCTTTACCACAGCCTAAAATTCTGCCTGATCTGGCCCTGCTTACTTTTCAACTTCTCTGGCTTTACTCTCTTCCCTCTATTCTAGCCTATCATTGGGCCTTCTTTCAATTCCTAGAATACTATAATCCCTTTTCACCCACAGGATCTTCCAATGGGACCATTTCCTCGATCTGGAAGGCTCTTCCTCCACCCCATCCCCAATAGTCTACTGATTAGCTCCTTCTCACCTTTCAGGTTTTAGTTTAAATGTCCACATTTCAGAGAGGCCTTCTTTAAGCATTCATTGCAAATATAAAACCCTCTTATTTATTCCCAGTTCTTTTTCTTTAAAATATTTATGACTATTTATATTTACATATTTATTTTTGATCACCTATTATCTCCTCACCCACTAGTCTGATTTCCATGAGAGCAGGAACCATGTTCTGTCATCTACTACTCATTCAACCTGGCACCCTGTCAAGTGTCTACAACATAAAAGGCACTAACAAATACCTGCTAAGTGAATGATAAATGGATGTACGAACAGATGCTATAAGGGACCTAAAGAAAAAAAGATTCTGATTTTCAACTGGGATTTTCTTTGGATTTAGTTTGGTTTGGGTTCTGGAGAGGGAGGCGGATATAAGCAGGATCACAAAGAGGTAGCCATTCTTCAGCTGGAAAACGAGAGTACAAGTAAGAGCATATGCATAGCAGTATGGAAATGCATGCCTTCTATAATTAAAACAGTATTTCACACACCTCCTTGGGGCAGAGTCCCAAGTGAGTTTTCTATAAAGTCCTGGAACTCATGGTGCTTTTTACAAAACACTAAGAACACTTTTAAGAATTTACTGAAATTACTGTAAGGAGGAATTCTAACCACAAGGATATTAATCACAGTTACATTTGTATTATCAAGAAAATGAAAATATCCTAAATTATACCCATTCATAAGGAATATTTTAGTAAATCATGGTACATACAATGGAATATTATGTAAACATTTAAAACAATGATATAGACCTATCTTTATTGACATAAAAAGATATCCAAAGTTACGTTAAGCGAAAAATCAATAAAAGCACATGTAATATCCCACTCATGTTACATTTATAAACATATAAACACAGACTACACATACATATATATTTGTTTATATTCATAGAAGCTGTCATATAAAACAGCTAAACTTTCCTACAGGAAAAATAATAATAAATATTTACTGATTGCTACTATTGGCAAGATACCATTCTAAGTGTTTTCAATGTATTTTGCCATTTATTCCCTACAACAGCCTTATTAGGTATATACTAATATTACCTCCATTTTATAGATGGGAAAACATGATGTACAGATTAAATAACTTTCTCAAGATCACACATCTAAGTTACTATGTCAATAAAACAGCTTCTAAATCACTGAGACACAGTAATACCAAAAGTCATAAAGTAAATTTTTTAAAAATTAGACTCTAGCGCTTCCCTGGTGGCGCAGTGGTTGAGAGTCCGCCTGCCGATGCAGGGGACGCGGGTTCGTGCCCCGGTCTGAGAAGATTCCACATGCCGCGGAGCTGCTGGGCCCGTGAGCCATGGCCACTGAGCCTGCGCGTCTGGAGCCTGTGCTCCGCAACGGGAGAGGCCACAACAGTGAGAGGCCCGCGTACGGCAAAAAAGAAAAAGAAAAAAAGAAAAAATTAGACTCTAACAACTGCTATCTCTAAGAGACCTGCTTTAAATCAACATAGTGAGACCAAAAATAAAAGACTGTAAGGTTAGATACATCTGAGAAGTAAGAAAATTAAGAGCCCATATCAAGGCATTAGACAAAGTTTTTTTAACCAAAACAAGAGATAAACAAGGTCACAGATACTACAGGAAGAAATGCCTACTACATTTTTTTTAATGTTGAAATTCTTTGCTTTTGACCTGGCAATTCCACTCCTAGAAAGGTATTATGTTTTTTTTCTATTACAAAACTAGTATATATTCATTGTAGAAAACATTAAAAAAGATAAACCTTTTCCATAATTCTATCATGTTACCTAAAGTAATTATTTTAACATTACTATATATATATATATATATACACACATATATCTTCAGGTTTTTTTCAATTAATATACAGTATTTCTACTTTACTGACCTAGTTTGGAACTTACTTTACTTAGTTGTTTTGCAATCTATTTTCCCCATTAAAAATATTTTATAAACATCTTTCCATGTTATTAAGTATTCATTTATAACATGGTTTTTATTAGTTGTTATTATAAACTGAATGTTTGTGATCCCTCAAAATTCTTATATTGGAGCACTAACCCTCAGTGTGATAGTATTTGGAGGTGGGGCCTTTCAGGGTAAGTAGGTTTGGATGAGGTCATGAGGGTGGGGTCCTCATGATGGGATTAGTGTCCTTATAAGAAGAAACCAGAAAGCTAGCTTGCTCTCTCTCCACCATATGAGGACACAATGAGAAGGCAGCTGTCTACAAGTCAAGAAGAGGGCCTTCACCAAGAACTCAACCACACTGGACCATGATCTCAGTCTTCCCAGCCTCCAGAATGGTAAAAAATAAATATCTGTTGTTTAAGCCACCCAGTATTTTGTTGTAGCAGCCCAAGCTAAGACATAAATAATATTTATTTTCCACTATTACAGCACATTCGACTTCCTTTCAATCATCAAATACTACTGTTATGGGTTGAATTGTGTCTTCCTAGAATTTATATGTTGAAGTCCTCACCCCTAGTAACTCAGCATGTGATCTACCTTATTTGGAAATAGGGTCACTGCCGATGTAATTAGTTAAGATGAAGTATTAAAGTGGACCCTAATCCATTATGACTGGCATCATTATAAAAAGGGAATATCTGAACACAGAGACACGCACCCGAGGAGAACACCATGTGAAGACAAAAGAAGAGAAGCTGTGACAAGCCAAGGAATGCCACAGATTGCCAGCAAGCCAGCAGAAGTTAGGGGAGACTCATGTAACAGGTTCTCAAAAGGAACCAACCCTGCAGACACCTTGATCTTGAACTTCAAGCCTCCAAAACTGTGAGACAATAAACTTCAGTTGTTTAAGCCACCTTGTTTGTAGTACTTTGTTACAGCAGCCCTAGCAAACTAATACAATTGTAAATAATCTTTGATGACTATCCTTACAGATAATCAGGAATGTGTAAAAAATGTATTTTCCTAGGATAAAGTCCTAGAAGTGGAACTGCAATCAAATAAGCAGCACAGTTTTATGGCTCTTATTATAGCTAACCCTTGAACAATGCCAGAGTTAGTGGCCCTGACCCTCTACACAGTTGAGGTCACTCCCTGTGCGCAGTCGTTCCATCTGCGAGGTCTCTCCAGGCAGTTTGGTATCCATGGATTCAAACTGTGGGGACTTCCCTGGTGGTCCAGTGGTTAAGACTCTGCGCTTCCACTGCAGGGGGCACAGGTTCAATCCCTGGTAGGGGAACTAAGATCCTGCATGCTGCACAGCTTGGCCAAAAAAATTAAAATCTGTGAATCATGTAGTATTATAGTATTTAGTACGCCTGAAAAAAAACCCACGTATAATGAATCCCAGCAGTTCAAACCCGTGTTGTTCAAGGGTCAACTGTACCTAACATCCCATGTGACTAGTCTTTTCTCAGCAGCCTCTCATATATTCTTTAACTTCTCTCTAGGATCCCCAGAGGTGGTTAGGACAAGAATTACTAGTCCCCTTTTATATACAGGAGAACAGGCTCAGAAAATTCAGTGCTAGTAATCAAACCTAGCCTTCTTTTCAAAAGACTAGAGCGACACTGTCCAGTATGATAGCCTGCAGCCACATGTGACTATTTAAATTTAAATTAATGAAAATTAAGTAAAATTAAAGATTCAGTCCTAGGTTGTACCAGCCATGTTCAAAAGCTCAATAGCTACATGTGACTAGTGGCTGCCAATACCAAAGAGCACCAATGTGGAACATTTTCATCATCACAGCAAGTTCTATCAAATAGCACTGGATTAGAGCGTACTGAGAATCTAGAATGCAGGCTTACAATGCTTAGCACAACAGATCTTTGAATAAGTACTAAAACTGGTTAACCAGGATCTTCAAGAAATTGCTCATGATGATTCAGCAGAGGACACCTCTAACACAATAAGGAAAAGCCAAGCTAAGACACATTGAAGCACAACTATAACAAAGTCCATCTGAGAAACCACAGGAGCCTCTCAAGGGTAATCACACATGCTGTGACTCATCCTAGAAGAGCAGTGGGCAAATAACATGCATAGTAAGGTGGTAGATTCACACATACAAAGAAAAATGTCTAGGTTGAAGCTCTGGTTCCATATTATAAAAACTGACGCTCAATAATTCTACTTTCTGGTTTTTTAACCTATGTCTACACTGAACTGAATTTTCATCTTACTGGAAATCCTGGAAGATCACCTAAGTAGGTTAAGCCCTAGTTCTCTGAAAGTTCATTGTTCTCTAGACCTCAAAATAATGTGCTATTTTCAATAGATACCATTGAGTATTTAATCTGTGCCATGAATTGTACACTAAATTTTGTAAAGAAATGTATGTTACTATTTAAATATTTTAAACATACAGAAAAAAATTATGACTGCCCCTGTACCTAACAGCTAGACTGACCAGATCTCAACATTTTGCTATATTTGTTTCAGATCTTTTTTTCCCCCCAAGATTTAATAATACATTACAGATACAATTAAAATACCTACTTAATCCCATTCCTTCCCTCCCTCCCTCCCTTGAAGTATCCATTATCCTGACAGTGATATGTGTCATTCCAGGCCAAAATCTTTTTACTACATATATTTGTGTCCATAAATAATATATAGTACTGTTTGGATGCTTCTAAATGTTAAATATATGGCATCAAACTGTATCTGTCTGCAACTTGCTTTTCTACCCTTTTTGGTTTGAGATTTGTCATTATTGATAAATGAAGCTTAGTTTATTCATTTAACTTAGTTTAGTTTAGCATTCTATTTGATGAACATACCACAATTTATTTATCCAAACTTCTACCATGGGACTTTTAGGTTCTTTCCAAATTCTTGCCATTCAGATAATGCTCCAATGAACATCCTCCTGCATGTCTCTTTTGACATAAGCACATGGATTGGAACTCATTAGGATGTAAAGTATACGTATTTCAACTTTACTAGGGATTGCCAAATTGCACTCCAAGTGGTCATATAATCATTCACTTCCACCTACTGCATTTCCCCAAACAATACTTTCCCAAAAAACCTTTATGTGTTAAATAATTTTCTAAATAAGAAATAATTTTCCATGTGCAATAACATTTTGAAGTAACAAACTAGCTTTCAATTTTATAGCTCTTGGAATAACGACCAAATCTGTATAAATACAACAAAATCCAACAAGGCCAAAATACCCCTTATGACTTCTCCAAGGCTGTCTTTCTTTCAATGCCTATCTATGAAACTGGAGCTATGGTAGGCACTTAATGCTAACAACATTATAGAAAAATGTTTTTCAAACTTTTTTTTAACCCAGCCTATAGTAAGAAACATATCTTACATTGCAACAAAGTTCCCATCTGTTTACATCCATTTGTATTAATATATATGTATACTATGAAACAAAGGTCTCACAGAATAATACTTTCCCTTATAGCTGCAACTCTACTCTCCATCTTTTTCCCCTGATGCTGGTCACTCACTAAGCTAATTTCAAGACTAATGAATTGTACCTACAGTTTGGAAAAAACACTGCAGTAGAGTGTACAACTTCCACTTTACATATTAACTAAAACAGAGGTTAAATAACTTACCCAAGGTCTCGGACTTAAATAAACAGTGAAATCTGGAATTCAAACCCAGTTTCAAAAGCCACACTTCTTGCAGTCCACGGCATTCTCCCTGCAATACACTCCCTGCAGTACATTAGTACTAAATCCACACCAACTGAAACAGCTAATGCTTCAATTTATGCTCACATGAACCAAAGCAAAGAAAAATAAATTCTGTAAAAATATGGTGATATGATTAAACAAAAGTTGCAAACCAGTAATATACATATGATTTCATTCATGCATTATATTCCTGAAAGAGTCAAATATCAGTGCTAATCTTCCACTTTACTATGCTATTTATCATAACTTAAGTATGGAGGAAGTATAAATATGCTACCCTGTCCCTGGAAAAAAATAACTTAATTTCTCAAAGAATCAAAAATTTACTGCTTGTGAGCTCCTTCTCAAAGCAAAAGACAAACAACTTACTTACGTCAAACTTTAACTAACAAAGCCAATGACTAATTCTAAAGTAAATACAGTCCAGGTTATAACCGAGCATGTGCAAGTGTGCAAATGTATCTTTTTCAATGTTTTCTAAATAAATAAACCTCAGTTGGAATTGAGTTTACATCAATACACAACCAAATTTCTATGGTTACTATTTATCAGAAATAATTCCAGCTTGGTTATACATGGATAGCACAAGGTCAGTCTAGCCATCTATCCACCTAATGCCTCCATTAGGCAGCTCATTCAGGCTACAGTAGAATGTAAAGAAAAATTAGAACATCATTTGATTCATTTGGCTTAATGTTTTAACTTCAATACCTAAAATTATTATAGTAAAATCTCTTATTTTGCACATATATCATAACTACTTCTTGGTCTTTATTAAAATCCATTAAATATCCCACAGGGGAGCCCACAGGTTATTAATTGCCCATAAATAGCTGATACATACACACACTAAATCAAATCAAATGTTTATTGAGCATTACTTATTATGTGAAAGATTCTGTGGCCCTGTTTAAAATATCTCAAACTGGGCTTCCCTGGTGGCGCAGTGGTTGAGAGTCCACCTGCCGATGCAGGCGACACGGGTTTGTGCCCTGGTCTGGGAAGATCCCACGTGTCGCTGAGCGGGTGGATCTCAAACTGGGCTTCCCTGGTGGCGCAGTGGTTGAGAGTCCACCTGCCGATGCAGGGGACACGGGTTTGTGCCCTGGTCGGGGAAGATCCCACATGCCGCAGAGCGGCTGGGCCCGTGAGCCATGGCCGCTGAGCCTGCGCGTCTGGGGCCTGTGCTCCACAACGGGAGAGGCCACTACAGTAAGAGGCCCTTGTACTGCAAAAAAAAAAAAAAAATCTCAAACTAGCTACAAGCTAGAATTCCTCATTAATATGTGTGTGCGCGCACATCCACACATGCTTGTGGTATAGTTTTTAACAACTCCCTTCTCCAGTTGCAACAAAAAGTATAGACCTAGCTCTCAAGAAAGGCAGAGAACAAGTTTTCTGGACGTTATGGAAATAGCATTTACAGATCATTGCAAGAAACACCGGTTAACACCCTGACAGGAGAACAGAGGTTGTAAGTGACTTTAGACTGGAGTTCTGCTAGAAATGTCTGGATCATTCCAACCAAAGCAAACAGCTACTGACACCACAACAACATGTTTTGCAACTAATCCTCAAATATCAAATACTGGTATCATTTCATTTCAGTGATTTATTATGATTTCATTACAGTGATCTCTTTTTTTTTTAAATAAATTTATTTTTTAAATTTATTTTATTTTTGGCTGCATTGGGTCTTCGTTGCAGCGCGTGGGCTTCTCACTGTGGTGGCTTCTCTTGCTGCAGAGCATGGGCTCTAGGCGCGTAGGCTTCAGTAGTTGTGGCGCATGGGCTCTAGAGCGCAGCCTCAGTAGTTGTGGTGCACGGGCCTAGTTACTTCATGGCATGTGGGATCTTCCCGGACCAGGGCTCGAACCCGTGTCCCCTGCATTGGCAGGCAGATTCTTAACCACTGTGCCACCAGGGAAGCCCTAATTACAGTGATCTCTTAACTGTAAGCAGATCGGCATTATTGATGCAGCAATTAATACATTCCCTTCCTTGTCTATTTTGTTTTTTTCAGAAACATTTTCGAATAGCTTATAAACTGCTATCACAACTTCAAATGAATCATTACGTTGGCACCTCTTAGCTTACTAGAGGTTTAGCTTACTAGACATTCTACAAGATCCTTTCCAGTTTCCAAAAATTAAAGATATAAACCCAGAAAGGCCTTGTCAAGCTCTACTCTATATGGTAATATTCCACTAGGAAAAAAAAATGTCAGGATAAATTGTATATAAAGTATGATGCATTTTATGTAAAAGAAAAAGTTTATATATATCTAAACACATACTACAGAGAAGAACAGTAGAATTATAATTTTAATTTTTCTCTTGATGTATTTTCCAAAATTTTTAAAGTGATCATATATTGCTCTTATAATGAGGAAAAATAATTGTCACCAAAGCTCTCCCTACCATCCCCCAGATGAAATCTGTTCCATTTTAGTTTTCCTCTATAATGTCACTTATATTCTGTTCTATATCACAGTTACATTCTCTTATATCTGTCTTCCCTGTTAGAATGCAAACTAGTTGAAGAATGGACCGCATTGTTTACCTTTGTAAGCAACATAATATAGTGTACACAGTAACGCCTTATATGTGTTCTTTAAGGCTGTATTGTGCTTCAGCTGAAAGCAGTAAGGCATATTAAGCTAACTTCATAGAGAGAACAGGACAAACTGTGAACTTCAGTCTTCTTGAAAAAACTCCCACTGAATCCACAAAAAAAACTAATACATATACTAAATGCAAGCATGTACCAACATGAGTTCTCTTAATCAGATATATTCAAGGCTAGTAGAGGTTAAAATTTTCAAGCATCAACTGCTTAAGAACAGCAGACCAGCACTTTGCCAGACCTAGCTAAGAAAGAAAGTCTACAATTTTATTTCTTAAGGTGACTTGGTATATAATATCCCAAGACAATGATTACCTTTCTCATTTTACATGAAAGGTGGCTGTATTTCAGTTATGTTTTATATCTTAGGTCAGGCTTTATGAATAGCTTCCAGCTCCTAAATTTTTCAAAACAATTATACCTACCATCCTGCACTGTCCGTTTTGGTTTATTTTTTAACTGCAGAGTACTTTTATATTTACTGTCAATTTGACCCTCACTCCAACTGAGACTGGCACAAGTATTATCTTTATCATTTGACAAAAGATGATTGAGTGGAGAGACTTCTAGATAAAATTTTAATCATTATCTAGTGAGACTCAAAACGGTTCTCCAAAATCCAAAGTCCTGGATTTTCCATTATTCCACATTTCCTCCCAAGGGGGAAAAAAGGAATTTAAGTTGTGAACGCTATTAAACTAGAACCATAATGAACTCCCCAGTCTATAAAACACCTGCTATAATGTTGCCCCTGAATACATCCTAAGCAACAGAAACCACTGCTATACTGAGACTCATTCACAGCCAATAGTGCACAAAGCCATCTTCCCCTAAACATTATTTATAAAATAAGACTCTTTTCTTGCTCCAAAGCAGTATCCTATATATTAATTTTGTATTTTATGGTTTATAGTTAGGCAGAAAAATCTAAATTCAGCTCTACAGTACATAAAAGTACCAATTTCTGTGGACCCAGTGCCCTCATCTATAAAATGAGAATAATAAAGATGAACTAACAAGGTTATCGTGAGAATTAAATTATTAATCTTATCTGCTTATTAGCAGACAGCTTGGCAAAGAGTAAGGGCTCATTAAATGTTAGCTTCAGTATTTCACTGATCTAAGATGGTGGGACATGTTCTCGTATTTTAACAACTCTGAAATTAAAATGTGTCTTATAATCAATGATGTGTCATAGCTCAATCAATAGTATTTTTTCTTAATGGTACATAAAATTATGCTTCTTACAATCTCTGGCACCTATACTTGATGAAATATATTATATTATATTATATGAAATATATTATAATGATGCTGCTAAGTAAATGTTTACCCTGCCACCATTCCTCTACCCAAAAGATCCACAAAAAATGGACCAAATCTACATCTCTAACCCTGATCTTCCAAGTCATGTTTCCATCTGTGACACGTGGACAGATTGGCAGCACCTCAAATTTAACAGGTTCAAAACCAAAGTCATTCAACTCCCCAGAAGCTGTTATTCTTTGTTTCCTATCCCAATTAATGACACCTTAAAGAAAAACCTGCACCTGAAACATTGTAAATCATCTATACTTCAATAAATAAATAAATATCCTATAGATATTATTACATACCTACAAATTCAAATATTAAAAATGTTTCTGCAGCTTAAAAATAAAAAGAAAAGAAAAACCTGACTCTGCCTTTACCTCCTCCCTCTTCCTCTCCCAGATGAGGCCTTTCCTGTCTCTCAGTTGGAATCAAACACTCCGTCTCTGCACCCGTTTTATTTTGTACCTCTATTTCAGAAATTACCAAACTGTATCTTGCAACACATTTAGTTGTACATATGGATGATTCCCCATCTTGGCTCTCAGTTTCTTGAGGGCAAGGTCCATTTCTTACTCATTTTTATATACTCAGGGGAAATAGTTCAATGCCTCACTCGTAGCTAAGTGCTCAATAAACGTTTATGGAAGTGATCACATCCTCTTTGTTTATAAGTTTCAGAATATTTAAGCCTCTATAAAGAGGGAAAAAGGGACTATCCAAGAGTAAAAGTTCCTTTAGCTTACAAAGGAATTTCACACAAAGGAGTCGAATTTAATTCTCAACTCCTAGGTACACTGAACAGATAGTAACACTTCATTTTTAAATTGTGGCTTAATAGTCAAGACGCTTGCCAAAAGTTTTCTGTGGTAGAAAAAAGAATTCAAACTCAAATCTAATTACAAACCCCAGGCTTTTATAAACTTTCATCCTTCTGCCCCTCCCCCTCAGTGTCATTCCCACTAAGCTTCCACCCTAACATGCTCTACCAGGCCCTGTAGTCGGGCCCTACCTATCTCCCTTGTCCTGACCCATGTTTTTCCTTCCTCTGCATACCAGCTATATTTGCCTTCTTTCAGCTCCTCCTTCTCACCACAAGGCCTTTGCACATACTATTTCTTCTGCCTAGAATATTCTTCTTCTTCCCTTGTCTCACTAACTCCTCCTCTTCTTCTAGATCTCAGTTCAATCTTTACTTCATTGGGTAATCCATCTCTGACCTGAGTACATAACTTTCCCTATCACATGGTCTCATAACAACACACACTCTCCTTTATAGCACAAATCATGGCTGTATTTTGTTCCTAGTTGTAATTTTACATTAATTTGTATTATTCCTATTTGCTTAATGTCTAGCTCCCTCACTAGTCTATATAACTTCCAAGGCAAGACATTTTTTAAAATCACAATTCTGCCCCAAGTACGTGGCACAATAGCTGTTGAAAGAATATCCCCAAGCTTGCTAAATCATCCGAACCTCCCTCACTTTCAGCTAATTCTTGGATTCTACTTTACAGAGAAATCAGTTATTTTCTCTCCCTACCCCCAACTCATCTTTTTTTATTATTATTATTTTTTATACAGCAGGTACTTATTAGTCATCAATTTTATACATATCAGTGTATACATGTCAATCCCAATCGCCCAATTCAGCACACCACCATCCCCACCCCCACCGGCGTTTTCCCTCCTTGGTGTCCATTCGTTTGTTCTCTACATCTGTGTCTCAACTTCTGCCCTGCAAACCGGTTCATCTGTACCATTTTTCTAGGTTCCACATACATGCGTTAATATATGATATTTGAAACAGTGCTGCAATGAACATTGGGGTGCATGTGTCTTTTTGAATTATGGTTTTCTCTGGGTATATGCCCAGTAGTGGGATTGCTGGATCATATGGTAATTCTATTTTTAGTTTTTTAAAGAACCTCCATACTGTTTTCCATAGCGGCTGTATCAATTTACAGTCCCATCAACAGTGCAAGAAGATTCCCTTTTCTGCCCACCCTCTCCAGCATTTGTTGTTTGTAGATTTTCTGATGAGGCCCATTCTAACTGGTGTGAGGTGATACCTCATTGTAGTTTTGATTTGCATTTCTCTAATTATCAGTGATGCTGAGCAGCTTTTCATGTGCTTCTTGGCCATCTGTATGTCTTCTTTGGAGAAATGTCTATTTAGGCCTTCTGCCCATTTTTGGATTGGGTTGTTTGTTTCTTTAATATTGAGCTGCATGAGCTGTTTATATATTTTGGAGATTAATTCTTTGTCCGTTGATTCGTTTGCAAATATTTTCTTCCATTCTGAGGGTTGTCTTTTCGTCTTCTTTATGGTTTCCTTTGCTGTGAAAAGCTTTGACATTTCATTGGGTCCCATTTGTTTATTTTTGTTTTTATTTTCAGTACTCTAGGAGGTGGATCAAAAAAGATCTTGCTGTGATTTATGTCAAAGAGTGTTCTCCCTATGTTTTCCTCTAAGAGTTTTATAGCGTCCGGTCTTACATTTAGGTCTCGAATACATTTTGAGTTTATTTTTGTGTATGGTGTTAGAGAGTGTTCTATTTCATTCTTTTACATGCAGCTGCCCAGTCTTCCCAGCACCACTTATTGAAGAGACTGTCTTTTCTCCATTGTATATTCATGCCTCCTTTGTCATAGATTAGTTGACCATAGGTGCATGGGTTTATCTCTGGGCTTTCTATCTTGTTCCATTGATCTATATTTCTGTTTTTGTGCCAGTACCATATTGTCTTGATTACAGTAGCTTTGTAGTATAGTCTGATTCTTTGAAGAATCCTTGCATCCCTGGGATAAATCCCACTTGATCATGGTGTATGATCCTTTTAATGTGTTGCTGGATTCTGTCTGCTAGTATTTTGTTGAGGATTTTTGCATCTATATTCATCAGTGATATTGGACTGTAATTTTCTTTTTTTGAAGTATTTTGTCTGGTTGTGGTATCAGGGTGATGGTGGCCTCATAGAATGAGTTTGGGAGTGTTCCTTCCTCTGCAATTTTTTGGAAGAGTTTGAGAAGGATGGGTGTTAGCTCTTCTCTAAATGTTTGATAGAATTCGCCTGTGAAGCGGTTTATCAATTTTATCTTCTCAAAGAACCAGCTTTTAGTTTTATTGATCTTTGCTATTGTTTTCTTTGTTTCTATTTCATTTATTTCTGTTCTGATATTTATTTCTTTCATTCTGCTAACTTTGGGTTTTGTTTGTTCTTCTTTCCCTAGCTCCTTTAGATGTAAGGTTAGATTTTTTATTTGACATATTTCTTGTTTCTTGAGGTAGGCTTGTATAGCTATAAACTTCCCCCTTAGAACTGCTTTTGCTGCATCCCATAGGTTTTGGATCATCGTGTTTTCATTGTCATTTGTCTCTAGGTATTTTTTGATTTCCTCTTTGATTTCTTCAGTGATCTCTTGGTTATTTAGTAACATATTGTTTAGCCTCCATGTGTTTGTGTTTGTTACGTTTTCTTCCCTGTAATTCTTTTCTAATCTCATAGCATTGTGGTCAGAAAAGATGCTTGATATGATTTCAATTTTCTTAAATTTACTGAGGCTTGATTTGTGACCCAGGATGTGATCTACCCTGGGGAATGTTCCGTGAGCACTTGAGAAGAAAGTGTAATCTGCTGTTTTTGGATGGAATGTCCTATAAATAACAATTAAATCTATCTGGTCTATTGTGTCATTTAAAGCTCTGTTTCCTTATTTATTTTCATTTGGGATGATCTGTCCACTGGTATAAGTGAGGTGTTAAAGTCCCCCACTATTATTGTGTTATTGTCAATTTCCTCTTGTATAGCTATTAGCAGTTGCCTTATGTATTGAGGTGCTCCTATGTTGGGTGCATATATATTTATAATTGTTATATCTTCTTCTTGGATTGATCCCTTGATCATTATGTAGTGTCCTTCCTTGTCTCTTGTAACATTCTTTATTTTAAAGTCTATTTT
>NC_041222.1:29490657-29496838 GCF_002837175.3 Physeter macrocephalus
TCTTGGTTGTAGGTTCTTCCCTTTCATCACTTTAAGTATATCATGCCACTCCCTTCTGGCTTGTAGAGTTTCTGCTGAGAAATCAGCTGTTAACCTTATGGGAGTTCCCTTGTATGTTATTTGTCATTTTTCCCTTGCTGCTTTCAATAATTTTTCTTTGTCTTTAATTTTTGCCAATTTGATTACTATGTGTCTCGGCATGTTTCTCCTTGGGTTTCTCCTGTATGGGACTCTCTGCGCTTCCTGGACTTGGGTGGCTATTTCCTTTCCCATGTTAAGGAAGTTTTTGACTATAATCTCTTCAAATATTTTCTTGGGTACTTTCTCTCTCTCTTCTCCTTCTGGCACCCCTATAATGCAAATGTTGTTGCATTTAATGTTGTCCCATAGGTCTCTTAGGCTGTCTTTATTTCTTTTCATTCTTTTTTCTTTATTCTGTTCCATGACAGTGAATTCTTCTAGGTCTTTGTTAAACATTTCTTGCATCTTCTCGATCTTTGCCTCCATTCTTTTTCCAGGGTCCTGGATCATCTTTGCTATCATTCTGAATTCTTTTTCTGGAAGGTTGACTATCTCCACTTCATTTAGTTGTTTTTCTGGGATTTTATCTTGTTCCTTCATCTGGTACCTAACCCTCTGCCTTTTCATCTTGTCTGTCTTTCTGTGAATGTGGTTTTTGTTCCACAGGCTGCAGGATTGTAGTTCTTCTTGCTTCTGCTGTCTGCCTTCTGGTGGATGAGGCTATCTAAGAGGCTTGGGTAAGTTTCCTGATGGGAGGGACTGGTGGTGGGTAGAGCTGACTGTTGCTCTGGTGGGCACAACTCAGTAAAACTTTAATCTGCTTGACTGTTGATGGGTGGGGCTGGGTTCCCTCCTTGTTGGTTGTTTGGACTGAGGCAACCCAACAGTGGAGCCTACCTGGGCTTTTGGTGGGGCTAATGACAGACTCTGGGAGGGCTCACACCAAGGATTACTTCCCAGAACTTCTGCTGCCAGTGTCCTTGTCCCCACGGTGAGCTACAGCCACCCCCTGCCTCTGCAGGAGACCCTCCAACGCTAGCAGGTAGGTCTGGTTCAGTTTCCCCTGGGCTCATTGCTCCTTCCCCTGAGTCCCGATGAGCACACTACTTTGTGTGTGCCCTCCAAGAGTGGAGTCTCTGTTTCCCCCAGTCCTGTCGAAGTCCTGCAATCACTTCCCACTAGCCTTCAAAGTCTGATTCTCTAGGAATTCCTCCTCCCGTTGCCGGACCCCCAGGTTGGGAAGCCTGACGTGGGGCTCAGAACCTTCACTCCAGTGGGTGGACTTCTGTGGTATAAGTGTTCTGCAGTCTGTGAGTCACCCACCCAGCAATTCAGTGATTTGATTTTCTGTGATTGCACCCCTCCTACCGTCTCATTGTGGCTTCTCCTTTGTTTTGGATGTGGGGTATCTTTTTTGGTGAGTTCCAGTGTCTTCCTGTCGATGACTGTCCAGCAGCTAGTTGTGATTCTGGTGTTCGCGCAAGAGGGTGGAGAGCACGTCCTTCTACTCCGCCATCTTGGCTACTCTCCTCCCCCCAACTCACCTTAACTTTCTCCTTCTTATAGATCCCTTCCCTTTGGGCTACAAACATTCAAATTTCCTTTTTCTTAAGACCACTCTCACCTCTCTTTTTTTTTTTTTTTTTTTGGCCACACGCCTAGGCATGTGGGATCTTAGTTCCGCAACCAGGGAAAGAACCTGCACCCCCTGTAGTGGAAGCACTGTAAGCGTGGAATTTTTTTTTTTTAAGATTTATTTGTTATTTATTTATTTTATTTATTTTTGGCTGCATCTGGTTTTAGTTGCGGCACATGGTCTGCTCTCTAGTTGTAGCGTGCAGGCTCCAGGGTGCATGGGCTCTGTAGTTGTGGCATGCGGGTTTCAGAGCCCGTGGGCTCTGTAGTTTGTGGCACGCAGGCTCTCTAGTTGAGGTGTGGGCTCAGTAGTTGTGGTGCATGGGCTTAGCTGCCCCTCAGCATGTGGGATCTTAGTTCCCTGACCAGGGATCGAACCCGCGTCCCCTGCATTGTAAGGCAGATTCTTAACCACTGGACCAAAAGGGAAGTCCCTCAACCCTTCTCTTTATTGCAAAACTTCTGAATGAGTAGCCTACACTTGCTGATTGCACTTCCTCACTTCCCAAATACTCTTAAACCGCTTTAATATGCCTACTCTCACACTACTCTAAAGAAACTTGCTCTAGTTTTCAAATCCAATGACCTTGTTTTTCTTTATTCTCAACCAGTATCATTCATCTCTATCATTTGATCGTTCCTTCTTGAAACTCCCTTTAGTCTAGGCTTCAGACACTGACACAGCACCTCCATTTTCCTACAGTTCTGACCACACCTATCAATTCTTCTGCCCACTCCCATAGGTACAGCATTAGCTCATTTTTCTCCTGTATTATCCTCTATATACAATTTTATTCATGCTAATGGCTTTATTACCAAATACCTACAACTCCCAAAATTTATCTCTAATGCAGGCTTCTCTACTAAGCTATAGATCTACATTTTCAGGTACCATTTTCAAGGGTGATCTACAACAAGACAAATACTTCCCAACTCAACATATTTTATAAGTAGTTTATCTTACAGACACCATGAACTCAACTGAACCTAACAACTTTCCTTCCTCTCTATATATTTTCTTCCTCAATTGAGAAGTCTAGGATGACTTCCTGACTTAGATAAATAGATGTCACAGAGCAGGATGAAGATCATTAACACTATTTTCAAATTAAAATAAGTGCTCACTCAATGCCTGGAATAGTGCTAATCATCTTCCCAATTATCTCAGCAATACATTGCTATAGCTATTTTCACCATCTCTAGTACTACTACCTTAGTACAAGCCTTTATCCATCTCTCACCTGGACACTCCAAGTGGACCCCCTGTTTCCACTGTTGCTAGCCATGGCTTCCCACTCCAGTCCATTCACCACAAACTGGACATTTGCAAAATATAAATCAAAGCATCTTTGATTTATAGTCTCTGCCTGCCTATTGGAAGAGTCTATACCACTCTTCCAATAACCCCTTCCTTTTCTCCTTCACCTCAAAATATTTGCTTCCAATTCACTTTGCATGGAAAACTTACTTAGGTCTCTGATTGATGGTTCCTTCTCATCAATCAGGTCTCAGCTCCAATGTTACCTCCTCAATGAGGCCTTCCTTGAAAATCCTACTTCAAATAGCTCTCCCACTCAGATCACTCTCAATCCCTTTATCCTACTTTCTTATCTTCACTGTACTTATCATTGCCTGAAATCATATTATTTTTTATTTGTGTATCTCCTTTTAATAGGAGCTTCATAAATACTTTGAATGAATGTATAAATTTTAAAGATGTAGAAATTAAGGTTCAATGATGTTAAGTAACATATGTAAGGCTATACAAATTATAAGTGGTGGAGCTGATATATTCACCAACTCAGGTCTGCCTAAAACCAAAACTTTTAACATCTACCCTATATCACACTAGTAAAGCCTAGTAAGAGTAAAAGCTAGAAAGACAGACTGGGGAATATAATCAGATAGTCAGATAATGAAGTTTGAAATTATAAAAGCAGAGCACCATTCCAAGGAGTGACATGCTCTATGATGTGATCATGGGTTTAGATGGCTGAAATGAGGTGGACAGTGGTTTATATCTGTATCATTCACTGCCCTCTCCTTGGCAACCAGACTTCTTGTATCCATTTGCAGATGAAGGCTCTACAAATCTGGCTCATAACTAATACAGTAGACAGAAACACAAGTGAGCTAGCCCTTTGAATCTTCTTTATCCCACTTTGAATCACATGTGAAAGCAATTACCTTCTCACTGCCCAGCCCCTCCTTAGTTGCTAGGCAGATCTTCCTCATTCATGGCCCTCTGGCCTCTTCTCAATATCACTCATAGTAAAACACTATGGAAATTAATAAAGCAAACAGTTGTAAGAGAAAATTAATAGCCTAACACAATCCACAGGCCTATTTGTTCTCCAGTCTCAAATAAGTACTAAGAACTAAATGGACAGAAATAGAATTAGTAATAGAATTTTTAAAAAAGATTTTTCTTTTCAGAAAGCTATACTTCCTAATGATTAAGAATTGATTTTTCCCTATTTTATATATTTAGCAGAATACAGTTTGTATACATACACCTTAGCACAAACTTTCTCCTGTCAAATTTTTATCACTATGGGGTTCACTAGCACAAAAAAAAGAAGCCCTGATGACTCTTTTTCCTTTGATGTCATGGGCTGCTCTCAAATGTTCAGTGGATAGCTGCTTTTGGAGATTACACCTGAGAATTACCAGTTCATTTTTACTGAAGAGACAAATAGAAGAATGAAACAATTACCTTTACGAAGCTGAACACAAAATTCTACCACATGCCTACATTTTTATTTCATTTCTCAGTAATCACAGAAAGGATCACAACAAAGCATGAAATGCAAAGCTGGTTATCTAAGCTTCCTCATCAGAAGCAGCTACACCTAAGTATTCTATACAGAAGGAAATAAGTTATTTTTCAATAGCCCTAGGAAAATGGAGCTCACTGCTCTTCTGTGACAGTTCAAATCTCATCAAAAAATTTGGTCCGTTAGTATCCTCCAATAGTTACCAATTAGTTGCTGTTGTTTTCAGTATTATGAAGTCATGGATTTAAGCATAGCTGATATGCTTCAATTCTTGTGGTTGTTATCCGTATTGATATTGCAACTTGCCCATCTTTGGCCATTAGGAGACTCTCACTGATAATATCTTGATATGTATCTTTTCAGCCTTTTCCCCCATATAGTTACATACCATTTGACCATTCTTCTCACCGTTTTTTTCTTTTTTCACTGAGCTCCATTTTCACATGCATTTTCTCATGTCAGTAATTTTTTTTAATTTTTTATCTTGAAATTTCAGACTTACAGAAAAGTTGCAAAAATAAAAATATGTTAACTGATCTCTTTAGAAAATGATATTCTTTTTTAAAAGTATGTAATGCCACTAAGTTCAGGGGCTATGCTGTTATCTTGTTCAGCATCATAAACATGAACTCAATATTTCTTTCAAAAAATGAGGGCCACGAATGATGTGAGGCATCATTTTCAACATAATGGATCTCATCGGGTCATTAAAAAAAAAAAAAAGACATTACCAAGCCTACAAGATTAACATGTAAAAAGTATGTATTAATGCCTGTGAAGTGGTTTGAGAACCTGGCCAAATTCCCTTTTTTAAAAAAATGAATATTAGGAATACAGTTACTAGGAGGTAGATTTTGGAAAACTGTTTTATATTATCAGCTACAGTTGAACATAACCAATGACCAAAAAATTTTAATCCCAGATATATATATAGATATATATATATATATCTATATATATATCAGATATACATACAAAGGTAGGACTAAAAGATACAAAGTACATTTGGAGTGGTATTATAAAATCATAGTCCAAGATGGAAAACAAAAATGTCCAGCAAAGGTAAATAAACTGTGGCATATTCATACAATGAGATACTACACAGTAATATAAATAAACTACTGCTAAATGCATCAAGAGGAAGCATCTGACAAGCATAATGTTAAGCAGAAGCAGCCCAAAAGAAATATTGTATAATTCCACTTATGAAAAGTTCAATATGTCAATAATACCTCAATTTTAAAAAGCTCAAAAACAGGCAAAATATACTCTATCTTGCTATGAACCTAAAACTGCTCTTAAAAAATAAAGTTTATTAATTTTAAAAAAAAGCTAAACTACAGTGTTAGAGTAGGATAATGTTACCTTTGGGAAGATGGAAGGGAGTAATGACTGAGAGGAAGGGTACGGTGGGCTTCTGGGGTGTTAGTAGTATTCTATTTCTTGACCTAGGTGGTGGTCACATGAGTGTGTTCACTTTGTGATAATCCAGTGAGCCATACTGTTAAGATTTGTATATTTTCAAATATAAACTCAAAATGGATTAAAGACCTAAATGTAAGGCCAGACACTATAAAACTCTTAGAGGAAAACATAGGCAGAACACTCTATGACATAAATCACAGCAAGATCCTTTTTGACCCACCTCCTAGAGAAATGGAAATAAAAACAAAAATAAACAAATGGGACCTAATGAAACCTAAAAGCTTTTGCACAGCAAAGGAAACCATAAACAAGACAAAAAGACA
>NC_041222.1:29496922-29516862 GCF_002837175.3 Physeter macrocephalus
CCAGCAATCCCACTACTGGGCATATATCCTGAGAAAACCATAATTCAAAAAGAGTCATGTACCACAATGTTCATTGCAGCTCTATTTACAATAGCCAGGACATGGAAGCAACCTAAATTGTCCATCGACAGATGAATGGATAAGGAAGATGTGGTACATATATACAATGGAATATTACTCAGCCATAGAAAGAAACAAAATTGAGTTCTCTGTGGTGAGGTGGATGGATCTAGAGTCTGTCACACAGAGTGAAGTAAGTCAGAAGGAGAAAAACAAATACCGTATGCTAACACATATATAAAGAATCTAAAAAATAAAAATAAAAGGTTCTGAAGAACCTAGGTGCAGGACAGGAATAAAGACGCAGACGTGGGAGGCGGAAGGGTAAGCTGGAACAAAGTGAGAGAGTGGCATGGACATATATACACTATCAAATGTAAAATAGACAGCTAGTGGGAAGCAGCCATGTAGCACAGGGAAATCAGCTTGGTGCTTCGTCACCACCTAGAGGGGTGGGACTGGGAGGGTGGGAGGGAGACGCAAGAGGGAGGAGATATGGGGATATATGTATATGTATAGCTGATTCACTTTGTTATAAAGCAGAAACTAACACGCCATTGTAAAGCAATTATAGTCCAATAAAGATGTTAAGAATATAATAAAATAATAAAAAAAATAAAAAAATAAAAATGAATGACTAATCAAAAAAAGATTTGTCTATTTTAATATACATGTTATAAGTCAATAAAAAAAATTTAATATACAAATATCAAAACTTCTCTGAACTTTATTAAAGACAGTCCACTATAAGGTATGTATAAAACACCTCCCAAACTTAAAGAATCTTGCTTTAAAAGTTAGAAAAAATAGTGCAGTATTTCCCTGCTCTAGCAGGAACTTAACTTACTCTGCTTATCCCAAATCAGACCTAATAATCCTAATGGGTTCTAAGTTTATCTAAGAAAGGAGATATTTTAAGACCTATGTAGATTGCTTGGGCTCTTATCTACTACATAACAAGCACAGAGAAGGTACTCAACAAATATTTACTAATGATACACAGCCCAAACTTTAAACAAACTCACATAGCAAAATCTGAAATACCTAGCACTGGTAAAATAGGATAAACACTCAGTCTGTTGGCCTAGAGTACAACTTCCAGAAACCCCACCTCTAGAAGCTAAAAAAATTACAGAATGTACCGCTTATAAGGAAGAACACAATTTATGACACTATCTTTGGCAGAGGAAATTGGTCCTTTCCCCCTTCTGCCTGGCTCAGACAAGGCACAATCAACTTCCTGATGCCATAGCTAAGCAAAAGACACCCAGAGCAACTCTGCCTGTAAGAGCAGGCGCTACTTGAACCATGATGTGATGAAAACCTAGCAGCAAGGATTTAGCTGAGGCAGATGACAATGGAGAAAGAAGATGAGAAGAAAGCACTTGACCAACCTGTTCTTATACCTAAAAACTCTAAAATCATTACTATTCCTACTTTCCGGAGTGGTAGTAAATCAAAATATATCTTTGGAGTCTCCCCAGGCTAGAATTAACCCACAATCCATAGGTGTCCTGAGTGTCCATCAGAGTTCACCTCCTAAGAGTTTCCCAGTAGTATCTGTTCAGTTAGTTAGATGGCTGATATGTAATGATAAATTATGATAAGCTTTTCTAAGGGCAAGTCACAACATACATCGACTTGGTATAGTTCTCGTCACTAGTGACATTGTTTTGCTCTGTTTTAAAAACACAAGTAATAAATGTTCAATATAGAAAAAATAATTTTTAAATAATACAAAGAAGATAAACAAGAAAAGTACATGAAAATCACAGGTCAAACTTAAAAGAGCTGAGGTCTTCGGTATTTCTGGTAAGCATAAAATATTACCTACTGGTGAAGGACCTGCTTCTAATAGAGGATTACTGATATGAGAGATGCTGAGGCACTTGGTTTGCTAATGGGTCCAGGTGAGTGTAATTATTATGCCAAGAAAACAGCAATGAGCAAATCACACAGAAAGAGCAGGTGGAAAGCTGATTGGCGATCTCCAAACATAATAAAACCATCTATAGGGATGTTCATTGTAGCATTGTTTATAGTAGCAAAATTATAAATTATATTGTTTATAAAGGCAAAATTTATAATAGCAAAAAAAATTCTGATCATCAATATGAAACTGGTTAAATTATATATGCTCATATAAGGGAATAGTACTCCACAGCCGTTAAAATGAACGATTTAAACTCACATAAGCTGATAGAAGGGACCCCCCTCGTGGTCCAGGGGTAAAGAATCCGCCTTACAATGCAAGGGACACGGGTTCCATCCCTGGTCAGGGAACTGAGATCCCACATGCCGCGGGGCAACTAAGCCCTCGCGCCACAACTACTGAGCTCACGTGCCTCAACTGGAGAGCCTGAGTGCTGCAAACTACAGAGCCCACAGGCCCTGGAGCCTGCACACCACAACTAGAGAGAAGCCCACGCATCCCAAGGAAGAGCCCGTGTGCCACAACTAAGACCCAATGCAGCCAAAAATAAATAAAATAAATAAATAATAAATCTTTTTTCAAAAAGCTTATAGGAAAATATATCATTAAGTTTTTTAAAAAGTTGAATAATATTGTATACCTCCAACTCTAGAATCTATATACTCACACCTAATGAAAATTTCTATGATGGCCAAGAAAGAGTAAACAGTAGTTACCTCTGGGGAGTAAGAATAGGGAATGGAGACAGGAGAACGTTTTCCTTTCACTTCACATCCTAAATTGTTTGAATTTCTTATCATGCATATATATTATCTCTATAATAAAAACAAAACAATGAAAGCAATGAACAAAAAACAATGGTGTTGAGTGGGTGGTAGGACCATGATGATTTTTATTCTCCTTTTTACACTTTTCTGCATTTTCTCAATTTTCTATGATTAATAATATATTAGCATATATTGCTTTTTATACCTCCAAGACTATTTTTTTGTTTTTGATTTTTTAACAAGTCAAGTGTAGTAACTTCTGGTTCAAATTAGGGAGAGAAATCCAGCGCTCAGTTATAAACACTGTGGCAATTACAAAGAAATATGGAAAGACTCAATTCTCAAAATGCTTATTTGTTTGGAGAAAATAGTCATGAACACCAAGACAACAAAAGTTAAAGAAAATCACTGATTTAATTTACTGGAGTTGCTTATGTGGTACTGGCTCCTATGGAAGCAAAAAGATCAGCATTGTGAAGAAAGCTGTGCCAAATGTTTGAAAAAAGACTAAGTGAATTCTATAAAAGGGTGTTTTTAAAAATTCAAGTCTAACCTCCCACTCAATGTCAAAATTCCTTTTACCACTCATTCAGTCTCTGCTTAAAGTATCCTATGTCAAAAAATCCTCAAAAGTAGTCCATGCCATTAGTTAAGAACAACTCTGTTAAAGTTCTTCCTTATGTTAAGCTAAAATCTAATTTCCTATCATTTTCAATCACTGGTCAACTTGTCTTAGTTCTGTCCCTTGGAGCAATAGTTTAGACAATTTTCATTTACTATTATGATCCTCTCCCCTCTTAAATCTTCTCAAGAACTAAACCTCTCAATTCCTCAAATGGTTTCTACACCATTATTCTAATTATTCTTCTCTGAAGAAATTCCAGTTTCTCAGTGTGCCTCTTAGAATCAAATACCCTGACTGAACACAAAATTCCAGAACTGATCTGACTAGTGCTTTTATATCCTTTGTTTGGGTCACCATGAGCATAGTACAAGACTAGTTGCTAGGCGGTATACAATTCATTGTCAATTTAGTGGCACTGTTCAGACCATAAGTAATTTATGTTTTAAAGCATTTAAGAATTTAGAGTGTAAAGGAGAAAGATCACTGTGGACTGAGGAACTGAGGACATTTTCAACAACAAAAGTAGACTGTAAGCTGGGAAAGGAAGAATACATTTTTGATAAGCAGAAAACATGAAAAGACTATTTCAGTGAGTATAAATGTGGAACACTGCCAAGGCAGGAATGAACAAAATTAGTGCTAATAAGGATAGGCAAGAACATAGGACCAAAAGGAGGGCTGGAGTCAGACTATTGAGAGCCCTTAACCTGCAGGGAATAGGCATGATTAAAGGGTTAGACCAAGAAATTGACTTCTTGATTGAGATATCTGGAGATGATTAAATCAATACCAGTTTGCCAAATTCTACATCAGGTTAAATACTGTTTGAAATTTTTTTTCTAAATTGAGGTATAATTTACAATGTTGTGTTAGTTACAAGTGTACAGAAAAGTGATTCAGTTATAATATATATGTATTCTTTTTCAGATCTCTTTTCCATTATAGGTTATTATGAGATATTGAGTATACTTTCCCATGCTATACAATAGGTCCTTGTTGTTTATTTATTTTATATATAGTAGTGTGTATATGTTAATCCCAAACTCCTAATTTATCTCTCTCCCCCAATCCCCTTTGGTAACCATAAATTGTTTTCTATGTCTGTGAGTCTATTTGTTTTGTAATTTCATTGGTATCATTTTTTTAGATTACACAAATAAGTGATATCATATAGTATTTGTCTTTGTCTGATTTACTTCACTTCACTAGAGAGTATCACATGATACTCTCTAGGTCCATCCATGCTGCAAATGACATTATTTCATTCTTTTTTATGGCTAATATTCCATACTCTGTGTGTGTGTGTGTGTGTGTGTGTGTGTGTACATATATATCTCACACTTTCTTTATCCATTCATCTGTCTATGGACATTTAGGTTGCTTCCATGTCTTGACGATTGTAAATAGTGCTGCTTTGAACACTGGGGTGCATGTATCTTTTTGCATTAGAGTTTTCTGCAGACATACACCCAGGAGTGGGATTGCAGGATCATATGGTAACTCTATTTTTAGTTTTTTAAGGAACCTCCATACTGTTTTCCATATTGGCTGCACCAATTTACATTTCCACCAACAATGTAGGAGGGTTTCCTTTTCTCCACACCTTTTCCAGCATTTATTGTTTGTGGACTTTCTAATGATGGCCATTCTGACTAGAGGGAGGTGATACATCATTGCAGTTTTTTTTTTTTGATTGATTGATTAATTTCTATTTTTGGCTGCATTGGGTCTTCGTTGCTGCATGTGTGCTTCTCTCTAGTTGTGGCGAGCAGGGGTTAGTCTTCATTGTGATGCGCGGGCTTCTCATTGCAGTGGCTCCTCTTGTTGCAGAGCACAGGCTCTAGGCATGCAGGCCTCAGTAGTTGTGCCACGATGGCTCTAGAGTGTAGGCTCAGTAGTTGTGGCTCACGGGCTTAGTTGCTCTGCAGCATGTGGGATCTTCCTGGACCAGGGCTCGAACCCCTGTCCCCTACATTGGCAGGTGGATTCTCAACCACTGCGCCACCAGGGAAGCCCTATCATTGCAGTTTTGATTTGCATTTCTCTGATAATTAGCAATGTTGAGCATCTTTTCATATGCCTATTGTCCACCTGTATGGCTTCTTTGGAGAAATATATGTTTAGGTCTTCTACCCATTTTTTGATTGGGTTGTTTGTTTTTTTGTTATTGAGTTGTATGAGCTGTTTGTATATTTTGGAAATTAAGGTATTGTCAGTCACATCGTTTGCAAATATTTTCTCCCATTCTGTGGGTTTTTTTTTCATTTTGTTTATGGTTACCTTTGCTGTGCAAAAGCTTTTAAGTTTAATTAGGTCCCATTTGTTTATTTTTATTTCCATTACTCTAGAGAAAAATATTGCTGCAATTTATGTCAAAGAGTCTTCTGCCTATGTTTTCCTCTAAGAGTTTTACAGTATCCGGTCTTACATTTAGGTCTTTAATCCATTTTGAGTTTATTTTTCTATACGGTGTTAGAGAATGTTCGAATTTCATTCTTTTACATGTAGCTGTCCAGTTTTCCCAGCACCACTTATTGAAGGGACTGTCTTTTCTCCATTGTATATTTTTGCCTCCTTTGTTGTAGATTAATTGGCCATAGGTGTGTGAGCTTATTTCTGGGCTTTCTATCGTGTTCCATTGATCTATATGTCTGTTTTTGTGCCAGTACCATACTGTTTTGATTACTGTAGCTTTGTAGTATAGTCTGAATTCAGAGAGCATGATTCCTCCATCTCTGTTCTTCTTTCTCAAAATTGTTTTGGCTATTTGGGGTCTTTTCTGTCTCCATACAAATTTTAAGGTCTTTTTGTTCTAGTTCTGTGACAAATGCCATTGGTAATTTGATAGGGATTGCATTGAATCTGTAGATTGCCTTGGGTAGTATGGTCACTTTAAGAATATTGATTCTTCCAATCCAAGAACACAGTATGTCTTTGACTACATGGAAAAAGCTTCTAATTCAATTCTACTCCAAGATGAACTGAAATTGAGTTGTTATATAAATCATTACACAGGTTTCTTTCTGAATATGAACAACATTCCTAACTGCCAAAATATAATACAAGGAATGTCACTTTAAAAAGATTTATTTTTCAGCTCAGTGCTTTGTGATGACCCAGAGGGGTGGCATAAGGAGGAAGGGAGGGAGGCTCTAGAGGGAGGGGATATGGGGACATATGTATGCATATGGGTGATTCACTTTCTTGTACAACAGAAACTAACACAGTATTGTGAAGCAATTATACTCCAATAAAGATCTATTAAAAATAATAATAATAAATAACAAAAAATTTTTTTAAATAAAGATTTATTTTGATCCATTTCTGCAAGTTTCCCCAGCATGAATACCTTGCCATTTAATATGACTACTTCTGTACAAGGTAGCCACTTGTTTCCATAATTAATAATCTTCAGGATCTACATTCAAAAGACAATGACCTGCTGGTCTCCAGTCCTCCAAGTTCAAAAGGAAAACTATGACTAATGTAACATTAAAGAGAAAGAGCTTAGTTAGCTAAACAGAATTTCTAGAAAATGAAAGCTTCCTGATATTGGAACAAATGAAAACAGCAGCAGCTCCTTCTCTAAAGTTTAAATTCAATTAAATAGGAATTTCTGGTTCAATAATGCTCCTGCCTGAAGAATATTTCATAAGGGCTAGTTTTGTAATACAGTGTGGCAGTAGAGATTTAAACTGTCCAATAGACATTGCAAAACCCAACCTCTCCCAAATCCTGCTACTCAACAGCAGGGATCTAAAGGAATAAATAGATTCCCAGCTGCTGAGAGAAAATGTCTTACTAAAGGCAAAGCAAAATTCTCATTAATGAAAAATCAACCATGAAAGAAGAAAATTTCTGTGTGTCTCATAATCCCTGGAAAGAGCCAAATCCATTTTGGGTTAAAGCAGATTTAACAACAGTGGAAGAGAAGAGAGGAAATGAGTTCCATTTGCCAGAAGCTGGGGGAAACGCTTAACAGAGATCACAAACAACAATGCTTCTAATCCATAGAGCCAAAAGAAACATGAACTCTATCCAGTAAAAGGTGCCAGGAAAAGGTTCTTGCGGATAAATTCTCTCACTCACACGAAGCCACCTTATTCCACGTAACTCAACACAGATATGATAGGCTGTAACTTGAATTTCCCAAGATCAAATTCAATGGGTAATCCAAACCATGCTTTTTCTGATCAGATAATCTCTAAAATCACAGTCCCTGCATTCATTCAAAACCAGCATTGAGCTTCTACTACGTCAGAGACCTGGAATACAAAAACCATTAAGAAACAGTCTCTAATCTCATGGAGCTTAGTCCATGCACCTTGCCTCATCTTAAACCCCAAAGCTCTTGCCTTAAAATATTTTCTTAGATGGGTCAGTGGAAAATCAATAAAGGACTTCACCTTTAGTTACTGTGATAGAAGTAAATTAATAAATCATACTTCTTATGCTCTGCTCCGAAAGGAGAGAAGCCGACACACCTTTCCAAGTCGAATATGAGCACATTCTTAGCCTAGAACCCACAGGAGGAGCAGGGGACAAAGACAAGCAATAGAGGGGTGCAAGCCAAGAAATACGCTGGAAGAAGGGATGTGACAGCTGTACCACTACACGTTCAAAGCGTGATTAAAAAGAACCTGCTACTAAGCCGACTGAGGTTTTACGGTGCAGGGAGAAGGAAGAAAAGAATAGGGGGCTGCCCGCTATGAACAGACACCAACTATCCGCGGTCCCTAGCTCGTCCACTCTCGCTACAGGAGAGCGCCAGACACTGTTTAATAGGATCTGGGCCTGCCAGCCAACAACACTGTCACATGGCCACCGGAACGGAGAGCTAACAGTCCCTCATAGGAGCATGAGGAAAAACAAGAAAGAATGGAAAGAACTCTTTAAATGTTCAAAAATGAGTTAACATAATGTTTCCCCGAGGCACGGATGGGACGTAAAGTTTGGAAAAGATGGTAACCCGACGCCCACTAGAAGCCCGTGGAGACCCCAGGGCGACGTCCGCCCTCACACCCCAGTCCGCGCACTCACCGCGCACACAGAGCAACGACATGGCCGAGGTGCCGGCGAGCCTCCGCCGCGTCCCAGCCCCGCCGCTGCGCCGGGCCGCTCCCTCTTTCCTCTCAGCAGGTGCAGCAGCTGTTCCCGCTATCGACCCCACGGGTCTCGCCGCTCCTCATGGTCCCTTTCGCAGGCAGCCTCCCGCCGCTCCCTCGGACCCGCTCCAATTTTCACCGTCTGAGCTGGCTCCTGATAGTGGTGAGTACCGGCCGGCAGGCCGGAGACTGGGCGCGGCGCCGCGGCGCCATCGCTGAGAGGCAAGAGCGACCGGGACACCCTCCCCTCACTCCAGCCGGGATCCAGGAGAGCGCCGGGACAGAGCCAAGCCGTTGCGCCCCGCCTCCCAGCCAATCAACTCACGCCCAGTCCGCCGACCCCGCCCCCTCACGGGCACGTAGGAGGTGGGGTCCCCTTCCGCTTTACTTAATGAAAGAATGAAGGCAGCTCCGCACACTAACTAGGCTTACAGCAGAGAGGGGCGGGCTTCCCCCTCACTTGTGTGGGGCGGGAATTGAAGCCTTCTGCCCCTCTCACGTGGGCGGGGCTTCCACCCAAGAACAGATTCTTTTCATTGAGAATTTCTATCGGACTTCCTTCTGAGTCTATCCCTTGCAGCTTACTGTAACAATTTAAAAAGATAGTACCACACTTTGCTGTACACCTGAAACTAACATACTAACATAATATTGTAAATCAACTATACTTCAATTTTTAAAAATGGACTTTAACAAGAAAAAAAAGATTTTGTAACTTTGTCTGGTGATGGATGGTAACTAGACTTATTGTGGTGATCATTTTGCAGTGTATACAAATATCAAATCATTATGTTGTACACCTGAAACTAATATAATGTAATATGTCAACTATACCTCAATAAAGAATGGGCTACTGTGCTTCCCTGGTGGCGCAGTGGTTAAGGATCCTCCTGCCAATGCAGGGGACACGGGTTCGAGCCCTGGTCCGGGAAGATCACACATGCCACGGAGAAACTAAGCCCGTGCACCGCAACTACTGAGCCTGCGCTCTAGAGCCCTGGAGCCACAACTACTGAGCCCACGTGCCACAACTACTGAAGCCTGCACACCTAGAGCCCACGCACCACAAGGAAGGGTAGACCCGGCTCGCCGTAGCTAGAGAAAGCCCGCATGCAGCAACGAAGAACCAAAGCAGCCAAAAATAAAAATAATAATAATAAATAAATAAAAATTTTTTAAAGAATGGGCTATAGTTAATTTTTAAATAATAATAATAAACTTTAAACAAATATCTCACCCTCCTTAAGAAAAAAAAAAAAGACAGCCTAAAGGAAGATGTCTGGAGACCTCAGTTCTCATCTAGACCTTTTTTCATGGTCTCCATTGTATTTCCAATATCTGTATATAGTATATAGTATATAGTGCCTAGTGTATAGTAATCAGTCCATAAATGTTTATTGAATGAAGGATGGAGAGAAGATAGTCATTTTAAACTGAGGACTTCTGGCAGGATGATGTGCATACATGCGAGGAAGTGAAAAAGACCAGAGCAGAAAACAGGAATGCACATAATATCATGTACAGATCCAACACCTCATCTACCCCAAAATTTGGATTTAATTGGTTTGCGGTAGAGCTCAGGCATCCTACCTTTTAAAAGCTCCCCAGATGATTCTAATGTGATGCCAGGGTTGAGCACCATTAGACTAGGTACTTTCTAAGTCCTCATTAGATCAGCTCAAGTTTCCGTGTTTGCAAGCCCTTGGCCCAGCTGGATTCTGCCTGTCAGACCCAGGGAGGGTCTATATTAATGTAACACTGTCTTTGCCCTCCAAAAACAAGCCTAGTTAGCATATGACTCCTCTCACTGGAATATAGCATTTGGAGAGAGTGACACTCCAAATGATATAAGTAGGAACCTGGAGAAGGAAAGAAGACTTGGCCTATGCAGTGTTTGTCCAAATTTGGAGAAATACCCTGAGAAAGATTTTGAGCAGGGCAGCTGAGCCAGGCTAGTTAACAAAGATGCCTGACCCTAAAAACAATGGGCATTCTCTGGGCTGCTGGAGGTTGAAATATCTAGCTATTTAGCCCAGCTGTCCTAACCTCAAGAGCAAGGGACTAAAAAGGTGTTAAACTTCTGCATTCTGGAACTAAGAATGGAGACAACAAAAAACAAACCTCTTATGGAACCAGGGACTCTCCTAGGGGATGCAGAGGCCATCCAAGAAAGGATGGAAAGTCAACCTCACTTGGAAACAGTATAGAGTAGTGGGAAACAACCTAATAAAATTGTGAAGAGCATGAACTTTGAAACCAATCAGATTCACCTGGAATATTACCTATTGTCATGTAACAAATTACCCAAAAATTTAGTGCTTTAAAACAACATTTAGTATCTCACAGTTTCTGAACAACAAGGTCCTACAGTATAGCACAGAGAACTATATTCAATATCCTATGATAAACCATAATGGAAAAGAATATTTTAAAAAAGAATGGGGCTTCCCTGGTGGCGCAGTGGTTGCGCGTCTGCCTGCCGATGCAGGGGAACCGGGTTCGCGCCCCGGTCTGGGAGGATCCCACATGCCGCGGAGCGGCTGGGCCCGTGAGCCATGGCCGCTGAGCCTGCGCGTCCGGAGCCTGTGCTCCGCAACGGGAGAGGCCACAACAGAGGGAGGTCCGCATACCACAAAAAAAAAAAAAAAAAAAAATGTATATGTATGTATAACTGAATCACTTTGCTGTACAACAGTCATTAACACAACACTGTAAATCAATTATAGTTCAATAAAAATTTTTTTAATTAAAAAAATTTTGGTGCTCTTGACATATACACCATGTTGACTTCAAAAAGTCTGTACAAGCATGTTTCCCATCAGCAACCTGGGAGTGATATACTGATATGTACTCTGTAACACTGAACAGTAACATTTAAAAAATCTTTGTCAATTAAAGAAATTATTTCAATATTATCTCAGTTTCTATGGGTCAGGAATCTGGGTATGGCTTAATTGGATCCTCTGGTTCAAGGTTTCTTACAGATTGAAAGCAGTTTCAGCTTGACTGCAAAAGGATCCACTTCCAATCTCACTCATGATTGTTGGCAGGTCTCAACTTCTCCTGGGCTCTTGAACTGAGAGCCTCAGTTCCTTCTTGGCTTTTGGCTGCTCTAAGCTCCTTGTCATGTGGACCTCTCCAACATGGCAGCTTGCTTCCTCAAACCATGCAAGGTGAGAAGGCAATAAAGTCTACTAGCAAGAGGGAAGTCACAATCTTTTGTAACCTAATAACAGAAGTGCTGTCTCCTCATTTTTGCTGTATTCTATTCATCAGAAGCAAGTCACACTCAAGCAAAGGGAATTCCACAGGACATGAATACCACTAGGAGGCAGGATCATTGGGGGGCCATCTTAGAAATCTGCCTATCACACCTGGGTTTGAGTCCTAGCTCTGGTACTTGTGACCTTGGGCAAGCTACGTGACCTCTATTTCCCAGGAAATAATAACAGTATCTACTTCATAAGAGGGTTTTGAGGTTTAAATGAGGAAATGCATTTAAATTACCTGGTACATACTGAATGCCCAATACATGTTCATTACTACTTAGGTTGTGGACATGAGGGGGGAATGCAGCTGGGAGGTGAAAAGACACTAAGCAGAGCAAGAGTCGATGTCTGAAGGTTGTGATGTATGCCCATTGATGCCTGACCCTAAAAGCAATGCCCATTGCTTTTAGGGTCAGGCATCTTTGTTAACTAGTCTGGCTCAGCTGCCCTGCTCAAAATCTTTCTCAGGGTATTTCTCCAAATTGGGACAAACACTGCATAGGCCAAACTGGGGCTCTGAGGCACCCCAGTTTCCCAGTTAAAAGTTCAGAGAAAGAAGGCACTAAGGTCCTCTGCTCTCTAGGCACTTGACCAGGACCAGTTATAATCATCAGCAAGGTAAGGGTATCTTCAGAAGCAACTCAAACAGGGATAAAAAGCCAGAGCCTTCTTGTCCCACTGTCTTTATTAGTTTTTCCAGTACACTACTTGAAAGTTCTTCAGCATTTGAGTGGAATTCACACTTAGATTTAGCTGGCAGGTAGCTGACAGCTAAGACTCTTTGAGATCCAGGAAATGAGGAGGAAGGAGAGAGAGATCAAAGAAAGTAAGTAATAAAGGAAACTCAAAAATCTCAAGACAATAAAGCCAAAATACCCAGGGTTGGCATTGCTGCTGTCTTTTTGGAAACTCTCAAGCAGAAGGAGCAGAGTAAGAGCCCTGTTGCAGGGGAACCCTCTACTGACTTTATGACCATCTTTCAGTCATGCTTCAAGGCTACTAAAAGTTTGCCCTTCTTGCAAGTTCCATATCTTTTGGGAAATGTTTCCCAATGTCTTCACAGAGAAATTTAATGTAAATATCTCAATTCAGGACTTCCCTGGTGGCGCAGTGGTTGAGAGTCCGCCTGCCGATGCAGGGGACACGGGTTCGTGCCCCGGTCCGGGAAGATCCCAGATGTCACGGAGCGGCTGGGCCCGTGAGCCATGGCCGCCGAGCCTGCACATCCGGAGCCTGTGCTCCGCATCCGGAGAGGCCACAACAGTGAGAGGCCCACGTACCGCCAAAAATAATAATAAATTAAATAAAAATAAATAATTCAGGACTTCCCTGGTGGTCCAGTGCTTAAGACTCTGCACTCCCACTGCAGGGGGCACGGGGTTTGATCCCTGGTTGGGGAACTAAGATCCCACATGCCACACAGTGCAGCCAAAAATAAATAAATAAATAACTCATTTCAACAAATCTTTATTAAATACCTTTTAAGTCAGGCATAGAGAGAGGATACAAAAGTAACAAATCACAGTTCCTATCCTTGAATAGTTTATAAGGTGACAGGAAAGATCTATGAGAGATAATGAGAAGGAACTAAACTAGGGCAGTAAATATGGAACTGAGGGGGAAGGAAAGGGACAATCCCCCAACACTTCCCTTGTGTTAAGGAGCCAAAAGTGATATAACTTGGCACACAATGACTATGAATATAGTAGAGAATATCCTTTCTTTTGTAGCCAACAACTGGGTGAGAAGGCAAAGGAGAGAGTTTTAAGTCAGATTGGGGAATTCCCCGGTGGTCCAGTAGTTAGCATTCCGTACTTTCACTGCCTTGGGCCCGGTTCAATCCCTGGTCAGGGAACTAAGATCGCACAAGCCGCAGGGTGCAACCAAAACATAAATAAATAAATAAATAAAAATAAAGTCAGATTGGCTAGGAAGATGATGATGCTACAGTTAATGTAGTTTTGGGAAGAAAGATGTGTTTCCTTTGGACACGTATATTAAGTTTGAGATTGCCTGGGATAACCTTCCAATATACCCATTAGACAGTGATACGTAACTGACCCTAAGAGAGCAGTCCAGGCTAGAGATAGAGATTTCACTCAATAAAGGTATAACTATTTTAATCCCTATTTTGTTGATAAAGAAAATGAGGCAAAGTCAGAATGCAAACCCAGCTGTATCTCTCACCAGAGCTCAAGAAGTTAGCCATAATGCTATATCATCTTTCAAGTACTAGAGGAATAGAGCAGAAGCCATGGAAGGGATCAAGATAGGCTTCACAAGGGAAGTAGCATATGGAGGAGATGGATCTCAAAATACAGATAGCACTGGACATGCAATGATGGAAGAAAGGGCATTCTACACACGGAGAATAAGTAGCACAAACAAATCAGGAAATGAAAACATTCATCCTATACCGGTATTTAAGAAGAAGCTGCAAAGAGCTTGAGAGTTGGCGCTATAATGTTGCCAGGAGACTATAGGATGAGAAGGGAACAAAAGTCGGCTTGCAGAGGACACCTACCAAGAGTAGGGAGACAGGAACGGAATGGTCAGAGAGGGAAAACAGGAAAATAAGTAAACCAATTGTATATACTTCCATTATAAATTTTATCTTATTGAAGAGTAATTGCACATCTGTCTTTTCTTTAGACTCAGCATGCCTCAACAGCAAAGGATGTTTTCTCTATCTTTCTGTAACAAATAGCACAACATTTGGCAAAGGTGCCCCCAAAAGATTTGTTGACTAGAATAAATGAATGAATGAATGAATGAGTGAGTGAGAATGTTTTAAGGATTAGTTATTGTCAAAGATAAAGCTGAGGGACTTCCCTGCTGGCGCAGTGGTTAAGAATCCGCCTGCCAGGGCTTCCCTGGTGGTGCAGTGTTTGGGAGTCCGCCTGCCCCCGATGCAGGGGACACGGGTTTGTGCCCCCGTCCGGGAAGATCCCACATGCCACGGAGCGGCTGGGCCGGTGAGCCATGGCCGCTGAGCCTGCGCGTCTGGAGCCTGTGCTCCGCAACGGGAGAGGCCAGCAGTGAGAGGCCCGCATATCGCCAAAAAAAAAAAAAAAAAAAAAAAAAAAGAATCCTTCTGCCAATGCAGGGGACAAGGGTTCGAGTCCTGGTCCGGGAAGATCACACATGCTGCGGAGCAACTAAGCCCATGTGCCACAACTACTGAGCCTGAGCTCCAGAGCCCGCGAGCCACAACTACTGAGCTTGTGTGCTGCAACTACTGAAGCCTGTGAGCCTAGAGCCCATGCTCCACGACAAGAGAAGCCACCTCAGTGAGAAGCCCACGCACTTCAACGAACAGTAGCCCCTGCTCGCCGCAACTAGAGAAAGCCCAAGCACAGCAACGAAGACCCAACGCAGCTAAAAATAAAATAAATATATAAGTAAATTTATTTTTAAAAAAGATAAAGGTGGATACTAGTCAAAGTGGTAAGGACAGATTTCAATCTGTAATATACTATTGCGATAGGGAAAATAGTCTAGAGTGAACTGAACTCAACTTCAGTTTGTACAGAGATGACTGGGAGAATGATGGAACAGGGAGGAAGTTGGGGGGTTGGGCTCAGTAGAGTCAGAAGTGAAAAATTACAAGACCTAGGAAGGAAGGGGATTGGTCCATGCAAAACCCAGCTGGGTTTGCTGACTGGTGCTTATTGAAGTCAGGTTCCTACCCTCCCACAGAGACTGGGAAACAGGGGCCTATCTTTAGGTGTTGGCTGGAACAAACAGTAACTTTTTTTGGCAGTCTTGAGTTTTCTCAGGCAGGTGCTTTAAGAGTCATTCTTAGGGATGCAACCTTGAGCTATTAGAAACTATGTTAGTGTTTTTACAGCGTTTGTAGGCTGAGGTTGAGGACAAGCCAAGAAGAGGGCTCAGAGGAGCCCAGCTAGAGTTTGGTCAACAAGAGAATCTTTGTCATTACTAAATATTGTTGAATGCTGCAGAGATTTCTTTTCAATGGCTTTATTAAGATATAATTTACATATCATAAAATCCACCTGTTTTAAGTGTACAATCCAATGATTTTAGTAAATTTTCAGAGTTGCACAACCATTACCACAATCCAGTTTTGGAATATTTCCATTGCCCCCACCAAAGGTCCCTTGTACCCATTTGCAGCCATTCTGTGTTCCCATCCACAACCCCAGGCAATCACTAGTCTACTCTGTCTCTATAGATTTGTAAACAGTTTTTGGCAGGAAAGAGCTCTCTGCAGGAGGCCCTTTGTCTTGCCACTAACCTTAAACCAGGCACCCCCATGCTCTACTCAACTTCAGCCCTAGCACAGCTTTCAAATCTTTTGATCACAGAATACATTACCTAACCTATTGGTGCTTTCCATAGATCAAAGAAATAGAAATGAAAAATAAGTAATTTACAGATGACCAGATCTCTTCTCTAGCTTCCCCTTCAGTAATCTCGCCAACAAACTATATGAACAAACTGTGTGACAAGATAGCATCTACAAGCCTGTGAGACAAGCCTGCACACAGTGGGAGACAGCAACGACTCTGACACCCTATCTCAATGATTAACTGAGATTACTTCCCTTTTACCCTTTAAAAATTTTCATTGCTGAGCAGAATCTTCAGAGGTGGTTTTTGGGAGACACTGAATCCACCATCTCCCCAGATTGCTGGCATTCTGATTAAAAGCAACTTTCCTTTCTACCAACATTTGCCTCTCTTGAGTACTGATTTTTTTTAAAAATATTTATTTATTTATTTGGTTGCACCAGGTCTTATTTGTAGCAGGCGGGCTACTTAGTTGCAGCTTGTGGGCTCCTTAGTTGTGGCACACAGGCTCCTTAGTTGTGGCATGCAAACTCTTAGTTGTGGCATGCACGTGGGATCTAGTTCCCCAACTAGGGGTCGAACCCGGGCCCCCTGCATTGGGAGCACAGAGTCTTATCCACTGCACCACCAGGGAAGTCCCTGAGTATTGATTTTTGAACGGCAAGCAGCCGGACCTGATTTGGTCACAGATTTGCTTTTCTGTACCTTTCGTATAAATGGAGCTATACAATGACACAAAGACCTATGTCTTTTGTGTCTGGCTTCATTCACTTAACATAATGTTTTTGATATTTATCCATGTTGCAACATTTAACAATACTTCATCCTTTTTATTGATGAATAACCTTCCATTGCATGGGTAGAATTTTGTTTATCTATTCATCATTCGATGGACATTTGAGTTGTTTCCAGCTTGGGGCTATTAAGAATAATGTTGCCATGAATAACCACATATAGGTCTCTGTGTGGACATAAGAAACTGTCAAACTTTTTCAAAGTAGTTACACCATAACTCATTCCCACCAGCAATGTATAAGGATTCCAATTTCTCCATATCCATACCAACACTTGGTATCACCTGTGTTTTTTATTGTAGCCATTTTAGATATGTACGTATGTAACAGGATCTCATGATTTTAATTTGCATTTCCCTAAAGGCAAATAATGATGGGCACCTTTTCGTATGCTTCTTAAACATTCATGTATCTTCTTTGGTGAAATGTCTCCTATTCAAGTATTTTGCCCATTTTTAACTAGGCTATTTGTCTTCTTGTTATGCTGCAGAGATTTTGAGGACTGGGCAAAGGCCTTTGAATTTGGCAATTTGAGGTCATTGCTATGGTAGACAACTGTCATTTGGGGAGCTTCACAATATCTCTAAACACATTATGGTTGACACTTTTCTAGGAGCTAGAAATTCATTTTCTCAGTTTCCCACTGGCTTCCTTCCCCCACCTCAGGCTTCAAAACAGAAGAAGCCAGCATGAGGAGGCAGGTGCCCTATGGGATACATTTTCTGGAGAAGGCAGTGTTTGGGCCTCCAACTTTCAGAGTCAGTAGCGATAGATGGTCTGGTCTAAGTAATTGACCTCTGTGACATTTGTTGCACAGTGGGGTCTTTGCTGGTGCAGTTCTGTGGTATAATTTGGGTACTTCTTGTTCTTGACTGCTTAGCCTCTAAGCCTCCCAGAGATTAAATAAACTTTCCAATAACCCCAATTTTTTTCTTCTTAAACTAGCTAGAGTGCTCATGTGCAACTAAGAATCATGACTAATATAACAGGTGACCTTTGAAAGGTTTCAAAGGCAAAGACTGATCTGTACTGAAAAGTGATAAAGAGTAAAAGAAGTAAAGGTAATAAGTTGTAGACACTCGTTTAAAATGTCTAACATTTAGGAGAAGATTCATTAACCTATAACAAATTCAAAAGAAATTGCAAATTAAAACAGCTAACAAATGACTTTCAACCTATAAAATTAGCAAAATTAGAGAAAAGTTATAAATCCCAAAGCAGCAAACTAGAGTAGAGGGACTTCCCTGGTGGTCCAGTGGTTAAGAATCCGCCTTCCAAAGCAGGGGACGCAGGTTAGATCCCTGGTTGGGGAACTAAGATCCCACATACTGCGGGGCAACTAAGCCTGCACACCGCAACTACTGAGCCCGTGCACCACAACTAGAGAGAAGCCCATGTGCCGCAACTAGACAGAAGCCCACGTGCTGCAACGAAGACCCAACGTGGCCAAATAAATAAATAAAATAAAATAAAAGGAAAACAGCTTGAAACAATTTGCTTTGTTTTAATTTTTTTAATTTTTAAAAATTTTTAAATAAATTTATTTATTTATTTATTCATTTATTTATTTTTGGCTATGTTGGGTCTTCACTGCTGCATACGGGCTTTCTCTAGTTGCAGGGTGAGTGGGGGCTACTCTTCGTGCAGTGCAAGGGCTTCTCATTGCAGTGGCTTCTCTTGTTTCAGAGCAGGGCTCCAGGAGCGTGGGCTTCAGTAGTTGCGGCACACGGGCTCAGCAGTTGTGGCTCGCGGGCTCTAGAGTGCAGGCTCAGTAATTGCAGCACATGGGCAGAGCCACTCTGCGGCATGTGGGATCCTCTCGGACCAGGGCTCGAACCTGCGTCCCCCGCACCAGCAGGCAGACTCTTAACCCCTGCACCACCAGGGAAGTCCCTGCTTTGTTTTTAAATTGGCTACTGCGTTGCTCTTACTGGGGAAATAAAACAATCCTGCTAGCAAAAAGACCAATTCCTGCCAATATAGAAAAAGAACATACTTTATTATTTAGTAAGCATTAACAGATTACATGCATGTAAGTGACCCAGGAGGGAAGGGGGCAGGGCACAACCATTAAAAGAATGACACAGCCATTGAGGATACAACAAAAATTAGTTAGAACCAACTAGGCCCAAGATGGTGGAAGATTTGACTTCCAGTAGATCTTGAGCCTCATTATACACTCATTCTAATATACTAGCATGCTAAATGACACACCCACCCATGCCATGACAGTTCTTTTTTTAAAATAAATTTATTTATTTATTTGTTTGTTTGTTTTTGGCTGTGTTGGGTCTTTGTTGCTGTGCGTGGGCTTTCTCTAGTTGCAGCAAGTGGGGGCTACTCTTCGTTGCGGTGCACAGGCTTCTCATTGTGGTGGCTTCTCTTTGTTGCGGTGCGCGGTCTTCAGTAGTTATGGCAGGTGGGCTCAGTAGTTGTGTCTCACTGGCTCTAGAGCGCAGGCTCAGTAGTTGTGGCGCACACGGCTTAGTTGCTCCGCGGCATGTGGGATTTTCCTGGACCAGGGCTCGAACCTGTGTCCCCTGCAGGCAGATTCTTAACCACAGCCTACCAGGGAAGTCCCTTTTTTTTTTTTTTTTTTTTTACAGGCATGACAGTTCTGAGGCTGACCATAAAAGGCCATAAAGTAGGCAGTGGCCCAATTCCTGGAAATCCCCACCTCTTTCCCCAAATAATTGGAATAATCCTACCACTAGTTAGCTTATGAAATTACCCGGCCCATAAAAACTAAACACCCCCACAGCCTGGGCCTCCCTCACCTTCTGAGAGGGACCACATTCTGCCTATGGAATGTGTATCTCTAAATAAATCCACTTTCACTTTACTATGGCTCACTCTTTTTTTTCTTTTTTAACATCTTTATTAGAGTATAATTGCTTTACAATGGTGTGTTAGTTTCTGCTTTATAACAAAGTGAATCAGTTATACATATACATATGTTCCCATAGCTCTTCCCTCTTGCATCTCCCTCCCTCCCTATCCCACCCCTCTAGGTGGTCGCAAAGCACCGAGCTGATCTCCCTCTGCTATGCGGCTGCTTCCCACTAGCTATCTAT
>NC_041222.1:29517028-29518043 GCF_002837175.3 Physeter macrocephalus
GGCATGTGGGATCTTCCCGGACCGGGGCACGAACCCGCGTCCCCTGCATCGGCAGGCGGACTCTCAACCACTGCACCACCAGGGAAGCCCTAGCTATCTATTTTACATTTGGCAGTATATATATGTCCATGTCACTCTCTCACTTTGTCCCAGCTTACCCTTCCCCCTCCCCATATCCTCAAGTCCATTCTCTAGTAGGTCTGCATCTTTATTCCGTCTTGCCCCTAGGTTCTTCGGACCATTTTTTTTTCTTTTTTTTTTAGATTCCATATATATATGCTACTCTTCGTTGCGGTGCACAGGCTTCTCATTGTGGTGGCTTCTCTTTGTTGCGGTGCGCGGTCTTCAGTAGTTATGGCAGGTGGGCTCAGTAGTTGTGTCTCACTGGCTCTAGAGCGCAGGCTCAGTAGTTGTGGCGCACACGGCTTAGTTGCTCCGCGGCATGTGGGATTTTCCTGGACCAGGGCTCGAACCCGTGTCCCCTGCAGGCAGATTCTTAACCACAGCCTACCAGGGAAGTCCCTTTTTTTTTTTTTTTTTTTTACAGGCATGACAGTTCTGAGGCTGACCATAAAAGGCCATAAAGTAGGCAGTGGCCCAATTCCTGGAAATCCCCACCTCTTTCCCCAAATAATTGGAATAATCCTACCACTAGTTAGCTTATGAAATTACCCGGCCCATAAAAACTAAACACCCCCACAGCCTGGGCCTCCCTCACCTTCTGAGAGGGACCACATTCTGCCTATGGAATGTGTATCTCTAAATAAATCCACTTTCACTTTACTATGGCTCACTCTTTTTTTTCTTTTTTAACATCTTTATTAGAGTATAATTGCTTTACAATGGTGTGTTAGTTTCTGCTTTATAACAAAGTGAATCAGTTATACATATACATATGTTCCCATAGCTCTTCCCTCTTGCATCTCCCTCCCTCCCTATCCCACCCCTCTAGGTGGTCGCAAAGCACCGAGCTGATCTCCCTCTGCTATGCGGCTGCTTCCCACTAGCTATCTAT
>NC_041222.1:29518382-29524524 GCF_002837175.3 Physeter macrocephalus
AACTCAGTTTTGTGCCTTTTTATGGCTGAGTAATAGTCCATTGTATATATGTGCCACACCTTCTTTATCCATTCATCTGTTGATGGACACTTAGGTTGCTTCCATGTCCTGGCTATTGTAAATAGAGCTGCAATGAACATTGTGGTACATGACTCTTTTTGAATTATGGTTTTCTCAGGGTATATGCCCAGTAGTGGGATGACTGGGTCGTATGGTAGTTCTATTTTTAGTTTTTTAAGGAACCTCCATACTGTTCTCCATAGCAGCTGTATCAATTTACATTCCCACCAACAGTGCAAGAGGGTTCCCTTTTCTCCACACCCTCTCCAGGATTTATTGTTTGTAGATCTTTTGATGGTGGTCATTCTGACCCGTGTGAGATGATACCATGGCTCACTCTTGAATTCTTTCCTGAGCAAAGCCAAGGACCCTCACTTGGTGGCCCATCCCAGGAACTCACCTGAGACCTGGGACATGACCATTCTCTTGTCCTCCATTTTTCTGCAACATAAGGTAGCCTAAAAAATTAGAATAAAATCTCACATTATTTATACAACAAAGCAGAAGAAAGAACAATATCTCCTCAAGCGACAAAAGGCTGCACCTCTTAATAATATCCTATACATCTCCAAAGAGACCCTTGTTTAAATATCTAGAGATCATTGGTCCACAACCTAGGAGATATCTCTATATTGTAAAAACTGGAGACCAGACTTAATCCCTAGAGAGATTTATCTTTATTCCCAAGGTTAGAGTAAGGACTGAGATTTACCATGTCTCCAAGAAAACACTCTAAGAAAGAGGAAGAGGGAAAATTTTCCCTTTGCCTTTTATAAATGGAGAAAATAATTTTTGTTTATCCTTAAGCTTCCAATGTCCTCAACTCTCCAAGCAAATGTTCTCACCAAAAGGTGAATAGGTAAAATTTTATTTTCTTTGGACATATTTCTTCAGCTACTACAATCAAACATTTCTTTGCAGTGGGAGTACCAGGGCACACTAAAGGAATCTTTAATTGTCCAAACCATTTTGGATCCTAAACTGATGTTTCCTGCAGTTTGGAGGCAAACTCCAAAAGAGTATGCTTGCAGCCTTGGCCCTGCAGACTAGTGGCCTCTACTACCAAATCAGAGGAAAGGGGCAGCAGGGCAGATGTCAGCTGTTCTCAGATCTTTTACAATATCTCCTGAGGCAAAACTGAGGTCTCCTTTGTGACACACATTTACAGTTCTCCTAATTCATTTGAGAAACAATTCTTTAACAGAAAGATAAAAAGCAAATCAGCATTATCTCAAAACAGAGGTCTTTCAACAATTTGTAAGTATTAAATGTTTCCTTTTTTTTGTTATTACAATATATGGCCTATCTTCTGGGAAAGGAGGCACACAGATCTTAAAGTAACTTGTTTTAAAACAGTGAATAATGCTCCAATGAGCTGCTAATTTATTTTCATTACCAAAAAAGAACATATCCCTTCAGGATTAGGGTCAGAGAGACTAAGGTTTTTCTTTAAGGGTTTTGTCTTCTTTAACAATTAGCTTTTTGATATGCAAATATAAACTCCCAGAAGAGATGGGTATGGAAAATTTGTTTGGCTTAATAAAGCATTGTGAATAGAGAGATGTGGGTGGGAATATGAGAGAGGGTCAAAAAAATATCCTGAGATGGATGAAAGACTTTTAAGAATATTTAAGGAATTGGGATGTTCAAATATTCAATTTTAATTGTTTGGGTAGATATCTTTCTACCCCTTACATCACCCCCCAAAGCTTCAGTAAAGCCTGCAATTCACAAATGCCTCCCATGAGAGGTTTTGGGGGAAAAAAGAATTCCATGTCTAGGTTAGAAAAAACAAAAGAAAGATCAGCTGCGGGAGGTGAAACACCAGTGAACTACAGATTCAGCAAGGGCCAGGGACTCTAGGCCAAGAATGGTCATGAGAAATCAAGGTCCTCCCCAGTCTTGGAGTTCACAGAAGGCTCCAGGATGGCACTGACTTCCCACTGAATATGGGGTAAAGGGCTAGATGCAACTTTATTTAATCTCAGAGGAAACGGTGACCCCCCAACTACCATCTCAGTTTCAACTAAAATAGGGAAAGTTTTTTTCATCACCAAGATTATATCTATAAAAGCAGGAAGCCTATTTGAGTAGGCCCTGTGCATAGACATTTACACAATCTCTCCTTCTCTAAAGGAACAAGCTACAAATAGACTATACAAAACATGTCTTTTTTTTTTTTTTTTTTTTTTTTAGTTTTTTGCTGCATGCGCCGCTTGTGAGATCTTAATTCCCTGACCAGGGATCGAATCCAGGCCCCCTGCAGTGGAAGTGCAGAGTCCTAACCACTGGACCACCAAGGAATTCCCTAAAACATCTGTCTTTTGAGCCAAAGGCTCCCAGGAATTTGATAAAACTAGGGCCTAGTAATGTGGACAAAAGGAGAGGGAATGACTGTCAGGGGCTGAGGGCTAACCCACAGTGCAGAATGCTTCCAAGGACAGAGGGTATGGTAGGAGAAATCCTAAAAGAAAGTCCAAATTCAATTCCTGTCCTTATGAACCTAGACAGATGGGCAAACTCAGGTGTCTGGGGACAGTCATCCCCAGCTGGCAAAAAGAGAACAGGTACCAATTCTGAGAGCCAAAACACACAAAGATTTAGTAATGGTGGGGAGAGGGGGAGTAAGTGGCAGGGGGTAGGTTGGGAGGGGCAGGTGGTAGGGAAAAGGAACTCAGGATTGACAAAGCCCTGCCCAGTGGTCAAGGCACCATGAGGAGCTCTCTGGCACAAACCAAGACCTGCTCCCACCCCAACACACGTATTCGCAGGATCTAGGGTCCCCTTCCTCCTTAATCTGTTGCTCAGGCTCATTTTCTTCCTCCGACTATACAATATAGATGTGAAGTAGAGCCCCAAGTCTCTATGTACAGCCTTTGTTTTTCTTCCTCCACAAACTCTATACCTTGCCCACATATATCTGCTATCTGTGTATGTCAATAGGTTCCAAATCTGTATCTTTAGTTCAGACTGCTCTCCTCAGCTTCAGACCTAAATGTCTAATGACCTGCTAGATTTCTCTACCTAAATATCACTCTGGTACCTCAAACCCAGCATGTGAAAATTTTAAACCATTGGAATGCCTTAAAATATATATTCTACTTCTTGACCCAGAAACTTTACTTGGCAAAATAAAATCTCCTTGAATATTTTGTTTTAAAAGATCAATGTGCTTAGAGTCACCAAATTGTTATTTTTCCTTTGGGCCTAAAGTGTAAAGATTCTTATAAAGTTCTACAACTCTTTTACTAAGTAAGGGAATGTTAACATTATTTGGAACAGCAAAGAACTACAAAGAAACTAACTGTTTTGTCTGCAGATTTAATGCAAGCCTAATGAAAATCCTAGAAGATAGGGGTGTGTGTGTGTGTGTATATGAAAACTGGCCAGCTGATACTAAAATTTATATGGAAATGGAATGGGCCAAGAATAGTCAATATAATCTTACAATCTTAAAGCTGGAGGGTATGCACCACCAGACACCAAGACAGTAATTAAGACAGTGAGATAATGGTGCAAGGATGGACAAATAAACCCACAGAACAGAGGGTCCAGAAACAGACCACATATTATGAACACTTGTTTTATGAAAAACAGACACTGCAGAGGAAAGGGGGAAAGAATTGTTTTGTTAATAAAAATCATCCAAAACTTGGAAATGCTGCAAAGAAAAGATAGCAGGGGCAGCCAAAGATTAATTAATCCAGGCAACAAACTTTTGCTTTACTCATTATCTATTATTGATTAAAGGCTAACCCTGTGAAGTCATATGTTAACCTATAGATTTTTGTCTTGTAATGAAGCAAAGGATTTCTGATTAGTAGAAAAAGTTATGGTGTTATTGTACTATAGACATTAACTACTTTTATATCTAACCTAAAATCTTATTCTAGCATTCCTTTTGCAAACGCCTATAAATACCCATTATGGTTAATTTTATGTGTCAACTTAACTGGGCCACAGGGTACCCAAATATTTGGTCAAACATTATTCTGGATGTATCTCTAAGGATGTTTCTGGATGAAATTAACATTTGAATATGTAGACTGAGTAAAGCAGGTTGCTCTTCTTAATGTGGGTAGTCATCATCTAATCAGTTGAAGACCTCAATAAACAAAAGGACTGAATAAGAGAATTTCTCTCTGACAGACTTCCTTTGAGCTGGGACACGGTCTTTTTTCCTGCCTGTGGACTTGAACTGAAGCATTAGTTCTTCCTGGGTCTTCAGCCTGCTGGCTTTCAGACTGGAACTATGCTGTCAGCTTTCTTAGTTCTCAGACCTTTGGACTGGAACTAGAACTGCACCATCAGCTATCCTGGGTCTCCAGCTTGACAGCTACAGATCTTTGGACTTGTCAGCCTCCATAATCCTGTGAGCCAACTCCTTATAATAAAACCTCTCTATCTCTATCTCTAGATATACACACACCCAGAACTCTGACTAATATAATCCCTAATTTCCTCAGATACTCACTGCACATGCTTTATCTGCTTATTCCCTCATTAAGAGTTAAGTAAATCTTACATATGTTCATTCTATATTCTTATGAGAATCTTGCTCTTAACTTTTTGGAAATTATACTATGACAGTTTTTTCAAAAGGTGCTGGATCAACTGAATAACCATGTGGGAACAAAATGAATCTTGACATCTACCTCACACCGTACAGGAAATCTATGCCAGATGACTAATGAAAGGTAAAATAATAAAGCTTCTAGACAATAACCTAACATAATATATCCATTACCAGGGTAGGCAAAGACTTCTTAAACAGGGCATAAAAAGCATTAAATATAAACAAAAAGATAAACTGAACTACTTAAAGTTAAGAACCTCTGTTCATTGAAATACAGCACTAAGAGAATAAAAAGGCAAGTTACAGAGTGGGAAAATGTATTTGCAATAGATTTCTCTAACAAAGGATTCATAACCAGAATACACGAAGAGCTTCTACAAATAGACAGAAAAAAAGACAGACAACCACATGGAAAATGGGCCAAGAACTTGATCAGGCAAGTCACAAAAGAAGATAAGCAACACATATATGAAAATGTGCCCAACTTTACTAGACATCAGGAAAATGCAAACAAAAGCCACAATGAGTTACTCCTATATATACCCTAGAATAGCTGAAATTAAAAAGACTGACAGAGATTGGTTCAAGATGCCGGAGTAGAAGGATGTGCGCTCACTCCCTCTTGCAAGAGCACTGGAGTCACAACTACCTGCTGAACAATCATCGACAGGAAGACACTGGAACTCACCAAAAAAGATACCCCACATCCAAAGACAAAGGAGAAGCCACAGTGAGACGGTAGGAGGGGCGCAATCAAACCAAAATCAAATCCCATAACTGCTGGGTGGGTGTCTCACAAACTGAAGAACACTTATACCACAGAAGTCCACTCACTGGAGTGAAGGTTCTGAGCCCCACATCAGGCTTCCCAACCTGGGGGTCCGGCAATGGGAGGAGGAATTCCTAGAGAATCAGACTTTGAAGGCTAGCAGGATTTGATTGCAGGACTTTGACAGGACTGGGGGAAACAGAGACTCCACTCTTGGAGGGCACACACAAAGTAGTGTGCACATCGGGACACAGGGGAAGGAGCAGTGAGCCAGGGGAGACTGAACCAGACCTACCTGCTAGTGTTGGAGGGTCTCCTGCAGAGGTGGGGGGTGGCTGTGGCTCACTGTGAGGACAAGGACACTGGCAACAGAAGTTCTGGGAAGTACTCCTTGGCGTGAGCCCTCCCAGAGTCGGCCAATAGCCCCACCAAAGAGCCGGGTAGACTCCAGTATTGGGTCGCCTCAGGCCAAACAACCACAGGGAAGGAACCCAGCCCCACCCATTAGCAGACAAGCAGATTACTAAATGAAGTGGAGACAGGCAACCTTCCAGAAAAAGAATTCAGAATAATGATAGTGAAGATCATCCAAGACCTTGGAAAAAGAATGGAGGCAAAGCTCGAGAAGATGCCAGAAACGTTTAACAAAGATCTAGAAGAATTAAAGAACAAACAAACAGAGAGGAACAATACAATAACTGAAATGAAAAATACACTAGAAGGAATCAATAGCAGAA